>NW_005871568.1:99654-170264 GCF_000147115.1 Myotis lucifugus | reverse complement strand
CAGCCAACCAGAGCGCCGCGCGCCCCGGCCGATCAGTCGCCGCCTCCGCCGGCTCGCGCGTCCTGGCTCGCGCTCCGCCCGCGGCCGCCGCCTCCCTCCTGCCTCCTCCCTCCTCCCTCCGCTCTCCTTCTCCCTCCTCCTATCTTCCTCCTCTTCCTCCCTCCGCCTCCTTCCCTCTCTCCCCCACCCCTCCCCCTCCCCCTCCGCCTCCTCCCCTCCTTTCTCCCTTTCCCCTTCTTCCTCTCCCTTGTGTGCGCTCCCCCTCCTTCCTTCCCACATTAAGGCACACTCTCCTCTTCTTCCGTTGGACTCCAGCCGCCTCGGGGACAGGGCCAAATCTCCATGTGCCCTCTGGACCAGTGCCCGTAGCTAGCGACCCCCTCTGGCTGCTGCAGGGTTGGCCACCTCCCCAGGCTGACAGCGGCGCACAGCGACCTCTCCAGGTGGACAGGCAATCCTCAGCCAGCACCTGGCTGGCACCGGGCCCTAAGCCATTTGTGGTCATGACCCAAACCCAAGCACCACTTAGCACTCGGAAATGTCCCTCGGCTCCCCTTTCCCTGTTCATTCAGTTCGAATAGGAAGTGAGAATTCTTCTCGTTCAGGCACACCCTTCCCCTAAGTTTTCTGTACATTCTTGGGGGTGACCCCCTCTTCTCCCTGCCCCCGGAGCTGAAATGGTAATTTTATTTCTGTCCTTAATGTCGCCAAAGCAATGGTTACCCTGCCACCGGCTATTTGCTGGTTTAAGCCCTTTTCTAACCCCCCTCCGCCCCCCCCCCCCCACTAACTGTTCCAGGGCGTGTGGAGCAAGCAGGGGGGGAAGGAGGGACTTCAGGCCGATGTGACCTGCGGATCCCATGTGACTGCCTCTGCGGCTCCCCAGTTCTCAAGGCTCCCCCAGTGGACATGAGCTGCCGGCGGGCCAAGTGGTCTCAGTGCCTGTGGCTTCGGGAAGCGGGTGCTCACCCAGCTGGAGAGTGAGGCACTTACTGTTTCCTTCTGAGTGAGTCCCCAGCCCCTGCCTCCGTCTGTTGAATGCCTGGGCTTTGCTGACGGAGAGTGTGCCTGGTGCACACAGGGGGCTCTCCCTCCGGGCCTGCCCAAGCTCGGCTGACCACAGCCACGGTCACTGCCTCGCCCTTCCCTGCCACCCGGCCCAGCTGGAGCACAGTCCCTGGGAGACTTCTGGTCCAGGGCCGCCTGCGGCATGGGCCGGGCCGGAGCCCTGGGGAAGGCGGGGTCATCATCTTTGGGTGAACCGTCTTCCTCGGCCTTTGGACAGACAGTCCAGGATGTGTCACTCTGTGAGGGTCTCAAGGAATGGCAATGGCCTTGCCCTCGACTCCAGTGCAGTGAGGGGACCGGTCAGAGCCAGGCACCACGGGACTTGGTTTATAAGTGAGATGGGGGGCAGCCAGGAGGCCTTTAAGTGTGTGTGTGGGGGGTGATGACAGTTAGTCACTTGACTCACAATTGTGATAATGTGTCCCCTAAACCCTGGAAAGATAACTATGATTACGTTGAACTCTGTTGTTGAATGTTCTGATGCTATTTGGACGGATCTAGCCACCCATTTGTGGGGCTGGTGTGCTGCCCGGCGTGGAAATCCTACCACCAGACAGATGGCTCATTCATGAGCTTGGTGCCTATTTATTCGCCACGTGTTTCTGTCATCTGACCCAGCCCTCTCAAGTCACCTCCTTCTAGCGGGTGGTGCTGCTGCCCGCTGACTGGAGGGTGCGGGTCTGTGACTGTGCACGTGCCGCCCGGTGGGACAGGCCTCTCACCGCCTGGCTGATTCTGTACTCAGAATGATAATCGCTCCCCTAAGTATCTGACTGATTAGACTGCTGTACGGATAGTCAATCAATGACATGGCAGTCCTGGCCCCGACCCGTCCCCGATGGAGCAGCAGTGACTCTTGCAGCCACCACGCTGCCCTTAACCATGTGCTGGTGCTGGGCACTCACTGGGCAAGAACACAGAAACCAAACCCCCAGCCTGGAGGAGCCAGCGTGTCCTGGGAGATGGACAGATGGGCTAAGTTAATATGACATGTAGCCGGTTGGATAATAATTAGTGCAAAGGAGAAGAGTCATGCAGAGAAGGGGCTACAGAATGTGGAGTGTGGGAGCAAGGGGAGGTGTAGGTGGGAGGAAAGGACCTTCTAGCAAAGGGCACAGCCTCATGCCAAGGTTCCTTGCGCAGGAGGCTAGTGTGGCTGGAGGGGAGGAGGGAGAAGTGGAGGGACTGTATTGGGGTGTGAGGTCAGAGAGGTGACAGAGTGGCAGGCCTCAAGGGGAGCCATAGAAGGGACTTAGCTCTACCAGCCCCCCCCCCCCCCGCATCAGATGCAGTCCACGCAGGAGGTTGAGCAGGGGCAGAGTGGCCTACTCGTGCTCTAACAGGCGTCCCGCTCTGGGCCGAGAATGCACTGGAGGCGGAAGGACTACAGCGGGAAAGTGGTGGGATCCTACATCCAGTTTGGAGCCTATTGGAGCCTTTCGTTTCTGCTCATTTGTTAGGTTGATGCTATTCTGCTTTTTGCTCTCCTTCCCTTTCACAGAATGTGGTTCTGCCTAAATTTATGCTCCTTCATCCTGCATGGCCTGGGGGTCAGGTTCCAGGAGCCAGCCCTTGGGTGCCCATGACATTAGCCGGAAGATGCCCCCTGTGTCCTTGACTTGCATTCCGGATCCTGGCTTGTCCACCAGGAATACGGCCCATGTAAGGTCCCAGAATCTCGAGATAAAAACAAATAAATGAATAAACCGCTGGTGTCTGCGTGGGCCGGGGGCAGGAGGAGGAGCCTGGGGAGCAGGAGGCCTGTGGGTCTCTGTGGACCCCATGACCCCGTCTGCAGAATCCTGGAGAAGTTGGGGAGGGGGTGTGAGCTAGCCCCGGGGAAGCTCCAGGGAGGGACTCGGGGACCTGGGTGTGAGATCCCGCCCACCTGAGTCTCACAGGGAGGGGGTGTAGGTGCAGGAGCTCCTGGAGCTGCAGACACGAGGCTCCTGAGAGGCAGCGCTGGGTCCGGCCTCCTCACCCACTCCCTATGGGCTGCAGTTTCTTCTGGTACCTTCCTGCCTGCACACGGGAGCTTATTCTTTACTTGTCGTAAAGCCTGCACCAAAGGAGAATGTCAGAGCGAGGCGTGATGAGAGCCACACTGATGATCAGAGGCGCCGAGCCGAGACCGTGCGCGAGCAGCTGGGCTTTGGTCCCCCAGTCCCACTCCAGCTTGTCAACCTTGGCAAGAAGGCGCAAAGCCATGATGAGGAGGAAGAAGAGGGTCTGCCATGTCCCTGCAGAGTGGGCAGTGCCCCCAAGGATGCAGACACAGGGAAGGAGGTGGGAGCACCGAGGAAAAGGCTGGAGGGTGAATCCCACAGCGGAAGGAGGCGTCTGCCTGTAGCAGCTCCTGCATCTGCTCCCAGCGGCGCCCCTGGACCGGGGAAGTGGGTCAGCAGGCTGCTGCTGACTCAGCCCTGAAGGCACCCTCCTCCTGTTCTCTCTTGGGTCTAACTGGCATTTTAAAAAATGACTATTCTGAGAAGAATCTAACCGCTTCCTACACCAACTCTTCTGAGCCAGGGATGGGCTGGGGGGACAAAATGAATTTGTCAGGCAAGGAAAACATACTGGTGCCCACTACATACAAGGCCCAGAGCAGGCTTTGTTAAAGGGTCGGGCACCCTAGAGCAGTGATGGCGAACCTTTTGAGCTCGGCGTGTCAGCATTTTGAAAAACCCTAACTTAACTCTGGTGCCGTGTCACATATAGAAATTTTTTGATATTTGCAACCATAGTAAAACAAAGACTTATATTTTTGATATTTATTTTATATATTTAAATGCCATTTAACGAAGAAAAATCAACCAAAAAAATGAGTTCGCGTGTCACCTCTGACACGCGTGTCACCTCTGACACGCGTGTCATAGGTTCGCCATCACTGCCCTAGACTCTGGAGCCAGGGAGAAGATTAAAATGATAAACGGGTGCTCTTCCGGTCTGCGGCCATTGTAGAGCGCCAGCGGTCGAAATGAAGTTCCATCCCTCTGTGACTCCCCACCGGAGCAAGAACCGTAAGAGGCACTTCAGTGCACCTTCCCACACTCGCAGGAAGGTTATGTCTTCTCCTCTTTCCACGGAGCTGAGACAGAAGTGCAGTGTTCGATCCATGCCCATCCGAGAGGATGATGACATTCAGGTTGTGCGAGGACATTCCAGAGGGCAGCAGATTGCCAGAGTCGTCCAGGTTTACAGGAAGAAATATGTCATCACACTGAACCAGTCCAGCGTGAAAGGGCTAATGGCACAGCTGTTCATGTGGGCGTTCCCCCCAGCACTGTGGTTATCATGAAAGCTGGACAAAGACCGCAAAAAGACCCTTGAACATAAAGCCAGATCTCGCCAAGGAGGAAAGGAAAAGGGAAAATACAAGGGAGAAACAGTTGAGAAGATGCAGGAATAAAGTAATCTTAATGCAACTTTCATTAAAAACTTAAAATGAAAAAACAATTACAAACTGGTCGGAGATAAGGCACTTCCCATTCTGAAGGCCTGACCGTTGGCCTCTTGGCGGAATCAGACTTTTGTACGTCTGTCAGGAACTGAGCAACATCCGTGACCTGCTCTGACGCTCTGGGAAAGCCAGGCAGGGTGCACCGGGAGTTCGAGAAAGGGCCTGTGCCCTTGACCGTCTGCCCCAAGCTTTGGCACGAAGGGAGAACACACTTGCACAGAAATGACCATGGCAGCGTCCGTTTTAGCAGCATCTGATTTATACACACTTCTTTCTCTCTATGGGCTTGGTAATTACAAAATTATTACTACTTGTAAATTTTTCAAACAATATAGTAGCAAGTCAAAGTCCCATCTGGGTGGGAAGACAGGGATCCGCCCCCTTCGTACTTGTCCCGTGGGTCTTTGACCTGCAGGCTCTCTTATCTTAGATAAGACGCACGGTGTGATGGATGGGTGTTGCCATTCCCCAACAGTTTTTGGTTGTAAACAGGGTAAAAAACCAGCCCATGTATATCCTTTGGTAGTTGTGCTGCTGTTCTGTAGAACGGATTCTTAGAAGTAGGATTTCTGGATCATGGTGTATGCCTATTTCAATTTTTTATTTTGCCGAGTTGCCCTCCATAATGGTAAGTGGTCTGAGCACCCCATTCCAATGTGTGTATTCACGTGTGGGTTTCCTACACCAACGAGCAGTTCTCTGACGCCGGCTAGTGTCCTGTAATTCATCTACCTGGACAGGCTGTCAGACCCCACGGTGAAGGGCTCAGTCCCACAGACTGCTCTCCCACTTCAGATGCCAATTGCACGTCCAGGGTGTCGCCCGTGTTTCTGGTTGACCGCTATAGATCGGAGGTTCTCGATTAACGTGCTAGAGCAGCTCACAGGACTCAGAGAAACACGCTCCTTATCAGATCACCGGTTTAGTGTAAGAGGGGGAAACTCAGGAACTGGCAGCCAGATGGGACGCACAGGGCAGGTGTGGGAAAGGCCCTCTCCGAGCGTCCTGCTCTCCGAATGTCCGTGTGCCCAAGCCTGGCAGCTCTCTGAACCCCATCCTCTGAGTGTTTATGGAGGCTCCACTACATAGACAGGATTGATTAATCATTGGCGGTTGGTGATTGATGCCACCTCCAGCACCTCTGCCCTCCCCATAGATCAGCGCGGTGAGGTTGAAAAGTCCAGTCCCCTAATCATCTGCTTGGTTCCCCTGGCAACTTGCCCCCACCCTTCGGCTACCTAGGTGCTGTCCAAAAGTCACCTCATTAACAGAATCTCAGGTGAAAATCAGGACACTTTTACTGCTGTTATCACTTAGGGAATTCCACGGGTTTTAGCAGCTCTGTGCCAGAAACAGGGACGAAGAGCAACTATATATTTCTTACTAGAAATCACAATATGGCACCGGGTTATACCAGCTTATTCACCCACCGTGCCCAAGCCAGGGTGCCCTTCCAGCACACTGTCAATACAATAAGACTTAACCCTGGCTGCCTGTTTCTATCTAATAAAAAGGAAATGTCTTGTTTTAATTTGCATTTCTGTATAAATGAGAGGAGGCACCCCCGGGCTTGTGGCCATTTGGGTTTCTTCAGTGAATTCATATTCTTTGCCCTTCATTCTATTTTTAAAATCTTTTTATTATTGATTTAAACTGGCTGTTTCTATACAAAGGTTAGTAACCCTTTGGCTGTCATATATTTACAAATATTTTCTCCAAGTTGGTGGCTGATCTTTTCCATGTCTTTAAAAAAAAATCTTTTATTGTTGAAAGTATTACATATGTTCATCTTTTTAAACTGAATTCATGGTATTTGCAAAACGTGGCTTGACATGTTTCCATAACCAAAACTCGACCACGTTTCCTGTAAGCATTCTGGATTGCTTGTCCGCTTAGAAAGGAGATAGCATTTAATACAGAAAAATTAAGAAAGAAAGAAAAAGCGACCCACATTTTCAAAGATTGGGACATTTGCTGAAAGGAAATTCAAGGTTGATAATTATGACGAGTGTCTAGAGGCCAAGAAAATTCTGGTAACTTCAGTGACAAGGTAAAATCCACAGAAGCATCTAGGCCAGTGGTTGGCAAACTGCAGCTCGCGAGCCACATGCGGCTCTTTGGCCCCTTGAGTGTGGCTCTTCCACAAAACACCACGTGCGGGCGCGCACATACAGTGTGATTGAAACTTCGTGGCCCATGCGCAGAAGTCGGTATTTTGTGAAAGAGCCACACTCAAGGGGCCAAAGAGCCGCATGTGGCTCACGAGCCGCAGTTTGCCGACCATTGCATTAGGGTGTTACTTCAGGACTCTATCTTCCCTGAGCCCCCAGCTCCCTGCATTGGGGTGGGGAGCTCCTCCTCCCTGTCTGGAGACCCGCACGCCTTCGTGGTCCCTGCCGTGGCCCCAGACGATGCCCGTCCTCCCTGAGCCTCAGACTCCTCGTTGATGGAATGGGGGTGACAACTGCCGGTGCTGAAGCTGAGTGGGGAGCCTGGGATAATGTGTGACCACCCATAAGCCCTGGCGCGCAGTGGGAGCGCGGTTGATTCTGCTGGGCACGATGGCATGGCTACAGCACTCACCCCGGCCTTGTCACTACCCCCCCTCCCGCTAAATGATGACCCTGTGGGGGAGACTGGGTCAGGGGTCTTCACGACAGGCCCAGGCCTCCAGCGGCCTGGCTGTCACGCTCTACCAGTGAGTGCCTTCGTGTGATGCTGCAGCCGCTGGTCCTCTTACAAAGCTCTTGGCCTGTGTTGAAAGTTTGACCTTGGCTTAATTAGCATTCAAGCCGGTACTAAGAGCGGCTAGGCACTCCCTGCCCCCTTCGCTAAGATGCTTTTTCTGCTTTTCTGAGTGGGCTGCCCTGTGCTGACCCCGGGAGGCCTCTCTCCCCATCCAGCCCCTGTGAGGAATGTGTTTCCTGTCTGCCCACTCAGCCAGCACTGCCGCCCTGGACACCCTGTGGCTGCAGTGAAGTGCACATGGAGGCCACATGGGCTGTGCTCAGTAGCCGGGGGTCAATGCAGCCAAGTGATGGGGCTCAGCCGGAGAGGACCGGGGCCGCCGGCCTCTGTGTGCTGGGAAGGGGGCCCCATGAAGGCTGGACGTGCCTCTAGCTCATCTTCCCCGCCTGCTGCATAGACGGTGCTGACTGTGGCTGTGTCACTGCTGGACCGCAGTGGGCCTGCCCCTTGCAAAGGCTTTCAGGTGCCCTGCTGGCCCTGAGGTCACCTGATAGGAGCCCCAGGCCGTATGTGAGTGTGACTGAGGGACAGCTTGGGCGGGGGGAGCTCAAGCCTCTTTAGCTGCAAAAAGACCCCAGCGCTCTCCAGCCCGAGGCTCCTTGTGATCAGAAGGCGGGCAGAGCAGAGAGCTCATTCCAGCTCTCAGAGCTGCGCTGTGAGAGGAACAAGAGCGATGGCACCGAGGACTGAAGGCGGCTCCAAATATGACACAGCGGGGTGAGCGGGGCTTGGCTCCTTCGGGCCAGTGATACGGGGAAGACTCTGAGACTTGTCAGGAAGCGGCGGCTCACCAACGAGGCCTCATTGCTGTAGTCAGCTCACTTCCTCCCTCAACACTCGTTGACGAGGGAATGGCCGCCCACCAGACGCCAACCCAACAGGCTGGCTCCGTTTTCGCTTGGGCTCTGGGATGGGACTGGGACAGCGCGGTGGGCGTCTGCGTCTGTCTGTCCTCAGCCTCCCTGTGGCAGGGGCTCCCAGGGTGACTGCGGGGCGCAGGCCAGGGTTGTAAGTCAGCGTCTGGGCTGCCCCTAGGACCCAAGGGACCTCCTGCCTCAGGGTTGGCTGGGTGCTGAGGGTTGTCCCTGGAATCAACTGCAAACTGCTGACCTCATCTCCAGAAACAGGACACACAGCCCGACTCACACGCAGGATACAAAGCCCGAATCCTGCATTGAGGATTCGCTGACAGCCTGTGTCCTCAGTCCTAGGCTCCCACTTCGCTCCTGAGAGGAGGGTGGTGTGCGTTGGTTTCGGCGGCCTCCACGGGGCATGCTTAACGAAATACACCGAATGCTAGTTTTAGGGGCCGGAGCCGGCCTATGTTTTAGCTTCCATAAACTTAAAGTTTGATTGTGGCCACGCCGCTCGTAATTTGTGATTAATTACTTGAGCACCTGCTTGTCCAAATGTACAGGAAGGTCCCTCTCCTGCATCCTGATAAGAGCCCCTCACCTTCCCAGGTGCCCCAAACCCCAAGGGGTTATGAGGGTCAAGCGGAGGGGCCTCTGAGTCCTGGTGGGGGGAGAGGGCAGGGCATTTCCTCGATTGCTTCCCACAAAATAAGTTAAAAAACTCCCACAGTGCCCCTCCTCCAATATGTGTGACATAGTATATTTTATAAATTGCAGATGATAGAAAAGTGAGATCTTAACAGTGAAAAAATCTTTTTCCTTTTTATTTCTTTCTTAAGGGTCAAGCCATTCTCGATATCTGTGCGTTTAAATGCTTTGGCTCTGAGGGCCATGGGCCATGGGTGATGCTCCAGAGCCACTGCCATCACCTGGACGGCCCCGACCGTGGCTTCAGGGAGCAGGTCTCCGGAGCTGCTGGCCGCCTGCCCTCAGAAAGGTCCCCCTTGTCTGTGACATTCATGACTGTAACTCGGCTGGGGTCACAACTGCCGAAGCCAGCTCTCCCCGCAGCCCACACCTCCAGGCGTCTTCTCCTACTGCTCTCTCATCTCGCTCTCGATTTGCTTCTCTGAACTCCACCGAACCCCTGGGCTTCCCGGGGTGTTCCTCCCCCTGCTCTGGTCCCGGGGGGAGGCTCTGAATTCAGTCCAGACACCCCAGCCCTGGCCTCTGGGCCGTGTCCACTCCCGCCGCCTGACTCTGAACTAAGGAAAAGCACCTTTCTTGACCAGTTTAGACCAGAAGAGACTGGAATTTTCCAAAGAAGCTCCTACTAAGAAATTAGGTGAGGCGGGCCACAGAGGGAACCAAAGAATCTGCCACCGTTTGGAAACATGAGCTTTCGATGGCCTGTTTCTGAGCAGGTGTCATGAAGGCCAACCGTGGAGCAGGGGACTGGCAGGAGCCACCGGGCCTTCCCGCCTTTGGGCCAGCCCAAACCCAGACACGAGCGAACAAACACTCACTGCGCAGGGGTCAGGGGGAGCACTGGGCCAGGAGCTGGGAGCTGGGGTTCGGCAGAGCTACGTGCAGCCGGGCCTTGCTCTCTGACGAGCTCACAGGCAGACAGAGGAGGAAGATACGCACACGTCCTCCACCCTGCACCCGCCCGACACATGCACACAATGTGATGAGAGCTATCTCTAGTACAGGTTTGCAAAAAGCTCTACCAATAATTAAGACGGGCAGAATTCTCCTAACCTTGGACTTGTATTCTGGCGAGGAGACAATAAACATCCACTTGGGACTTGTATTCTGGTGGGGAGATAGACAAGAAACAAACCAAAGATATATAAGACGGAGATAAAGCCTACAAAGGATAGAATAAAGCCAAGAAAGAGCATAGAAGATTCTTGAACTACAGCTTTAGATATGGTGGTCAGGGAAGGCATTGTGGAGGAGGTGACATCTGTGCAGAGACATGAATCAGTTGAAGGAGGAGACTGGTTCAAAAGAAGGGCTGTCCATGTGGAGAGAGCAGGGGTGGGAAGGCCAGAGGCAGCTGGTGCTGGGGTGGGGAGATAGTGGAGAGCCAGCGGGGCAGCAGAGAGCAGAGCGGGCCGGGTTTGCAGAGTTTGGGGTTTCATTTGGGTGTGATGAAAGCCACTGGCGGATCCAAAGCCGTGGAGTGACCTGAGTTACTTGGATGCAGGTGACATGTGTGTCAGGAGGCCAGGCTGATCATTGTAGTGGCCGGGCCCGTGGGTCCCGGGGTCTGGTCAGCTGGGGTCTGAATCCAGCTCTTACTTGCTGGGCAACTCTGGATAAGCTGTTTCACCTTCCTAGGTCTCAGCTTTCTGCTCTGTAAAATGGGCTATCAGGGCCTTTGCAAGGACTAAATGGTATACGTGTGTAAAGCACTTAGCCGCCCACAGCCTGCCCTACCCGTGACTTTCCTCTTCTCCTTCCTGGCCTCTTCTCTGCTTTCTAACATATGAATAGGCTGAAACCGCTGTGTGAGCGCCTGCGGTTGGCTTTCTGTATAACAAGCACTAAATCACTGTTGCCATGGCAGTTGTAATTTTTTCCCTCTGGGAGTGTAGGTTTAAGAATTGCTGAAGAGGCCCCTTTAGAGCAAGTTGAACATTCTAAACAGAATTTCCGCTCCCACATCAGGGCAGGCAGGCAGCGGTTTCTCCCCGAGACAACTCCGCGTAATAGCATCCAGATGTGGGGAGGGGGTGCGGGGCCAGCTTCGGTCTCTAATGAGAGTCACCTGGGGCACAGTGCGACCTTCCAGGAATGGAGCCGGTGCTGCTGACCACCAGCCAGCGCGGGGGCTGGGTTCCCCGTGTGTGCACGGAGCTGTCTCTTTGCAAAGGCGGTCTCCCTGGTGACCAGCCATCCACACTTAGGCGACATTAGTGCTCTGTAACAGTGGTTTATGGGTTGTCATTGCTGCTGTTTAAACATAAATTTGCTGCTGCTTCTTCAATGGCAGGAGGAGGTCTAAGCCCGCCAGCGGAGCTCTACATTGTCATCAAGCGGGCGTCAGCCACATAATTAGTGAGGTGAAAAGACGAGGGTGTCTAGGCACTGTGTATAGGAAAGTTTGCTGCTTCAGAAAGAAATGAGCTTTGCATCTATGAGGTGCCCAATACAATTTTTTTGACGATGCAAGACACGGTTCCCCAAATTTCTTTTCTTCCTAAAATAGGACGAGCTATTATCATGTACCTCCATTTTATACCCAAGTGACAGAATGTCAGCTCAAAGGCAAGGACGGGCAACGCTTTGACTCAGAACTAAAAAGTCCAGGGTGGGTCTGGCATTAGATGCAAATAGATCCAGGGTCTTGGTCTGTCTCCCCTTCCTCCAATGGGCTTTCCCCATGTGGCCAGTGTCCTGCCTGGCGGGCTGCCCAGAACTCACAGCCCAGCAGCCCTGCAACCCAAGAAGAAAGAGAGCAACTTCCTGGGAACGTGGTGGGAAAGGCTGTGGAGAGAACCCCGAGAGGCCAGACTGGGCTCAGCATGCGTCACCTCAGCAGGGACTGTGGTGGCCCGATGATGATGCCTGGTCACATCCTGAGCAATGCTATTCGTGAGTCACAAGCTTAATATGCTCATTGTAATTTTTAAAATAAAGATTTTATTTTAGAACAGTGTTAAGTTTGCAGAAAAATTGCAAAGATAGGATACAGAGTTCTCATATACCTAACACGTGTTTCTCCTGTCATTGCTATCTTACCTTGGTGTGATATGCTTGCCACAATGAATGAACCCACGCTGACACATGGTTCTTAACCGAAGTCCATAGTTTATTCACTGTTATTCGTTTCCGCTAATGTCCTCTTTCTGTCCCAGGGTCCCATCCAGAAACCAGTCATGTCTCCTTAGGCTCCTCTGGGCTGTGACAGTTCTCAGATTTTCCTGTTTTGTTTTTTTTTAAATATATTTTTTTATTGATTTCAGAGAGGATAGGTGAGGAGAGAGGGATAGAAACATCACTGATGAGAGAGAACCATCGATCAGCTGTCCCCTGCACATCCCCCACTGGGATCGAGCCCACAACCTGGGATAGAACTGTGACTTACTGGTTCATAGGTCGATGCTCAACCACTGAGCAACACCGGCCAAGTAGATTTTACTGTTTTTTTATTTTTTATGCTCTTGATGACCTTGACAGGTTTGAGGAGTGCAGGTCAGCTATTTTGCAGGCTGCCCCTCAATCAGGATTTGTCTGATGTTTTTCTCATGATTCGATGGGGTGTGGGTTTGGGGCGGGAAGATGGCACAGGTGAAGTGCCATTTTTATTGCATCATATCCAGGGTGCTGCCATCAACATGACCTATCACTGTTGATGTTGACCTTGACCACCTGGCAGAGGTCATGGCTGTCAGTCTCTCCACTGCAAAGTTCCTCTTTCCCCCTTTCCACACTGTCCTCTCTGGGAGAAGACTCCTCGCACAGCCCACACCTAAAGGGGGGGGGTACGCTCACCCCTGGAGGACAGAGACTCTGCACACATGCTGAATTCTTTTTCCTGGGAAATTGGTCTCTTCTTCCCTGTGGGTTTATTTATTCAACCATTTATTTATATCAACATGGACTCATGGATATTTATTTTACTCTTGGGCTATAATCCAATACTATTTATTTTATTGCTCAAATTGTCCCAGCTTTGGCCATTGGGAGCTCTTTTATTTTATTGCTCAAATTGTCCCAGCTTTGGCCATTGGGAGCTCTTTGGGTTGGCTCCTGGACTTTCCACCATGTGCTTTCCTTCTCTTCTCTTCTCTTCTCTTCTCTTCTCTTCTCTTCTCTTCTCTTCTCTTCTCTTCTCTCTCTCTCTCTCTCTCTCTCTTTTAGCACTTCCTTACTTCTGGCACTGCAAGATGTTCTAGGCCAGTGGTTCTCAACCTTCTGGCCCTTTAAATATAGTTCCTCATGTTGTGACCCAACCATAAAATTATTTTCGTTGCTACTTCATAACTGTCATGTTGCTACTGTTATGAATCATAATGTAAATATCTGATATGCAGGATGGTCTTAGGCGACCCCTGTGAAAGGGTTGTTCGACCGCCAAAGGGGTCTCGACCCACAGGTTGAGAACCGCTGTTCTAGGCTCATCTTGCACATTTCCTGCCCCTGCCCCAGAATCAGCCGTTTCTCCGGGAGCCTTGGGTCCTTACACAGGAGAATGTGATTAGAAGCCAACATCTGGCGCCAGGTGTACTCAGTGACACTGGGTGTCATTGCTTCTAGACCCTCTCAGCTGACAGCGCAAGAAAACATATGTGTGTATACTGACCTGTGTACATGCAGGTTAAACGTTTCCACATATAACCTCTGTATCCATGTTCATTCATGTGATCCTATTGGCATCTCCAGCTCTCATCCATGATCACACGGGTCATTCCAGCCCCTCCTCTTGCGTACGTTACCTCTGAGAGAGCCGGCTCCCACCCTCCGCCGCCCCTTACCTAACTATCCAATGCTGTCCGTGTGGACTGCCATCTGGAGAGCAGGCCAGGGGCAGTGGGCCTTCAGGGCCTGGCCAGCTGGATGCAGAGGTGAGGAAGGTGCTGCGGTTCCAGCTGGGCAGTCTGGCTGGGTAACCAGGACACTGTGTGGGCTGCCTTGCCTCCAGCTCCAGGATGGCGGCTGCAGAACAGTATCGGCTGGAGTTTGAGGCCCAGCAGTGCCTGAGGAGTTAACCTCCTGCTGTGGAATTCACAGACAATTGAGCTGCTTCCCTGCAGAAGGTCCGATAAGGGGCCAGCGTCAGCGTGGGCAGAGCGTGGGGGCTGCAGAAAGACAGAGAGGAAGATGTTTTCAGGAGCCCTTCATGTGTGGGAGGCGAGGAGCGTGCACAGCTGGTGGAGCATCAAAGGCTGTGAGAGGATAAACAAAGGCACTGGGAGGGGACCTATGGGCCCAGCCAGAGGAGCTGAAACCAGGGAGGCTGTAGAGGGAGCAGACTCCCCACGTGCTGACGGCGGAAGTTCATTGGAACTGAGCAGTGAGCCTCTCGATAGGCCCCAAGGTTGAAATGACAACTTCAAAGCAGCATGTCGACAGGTAGCCCTTCATCCAAACTGGCCTCCCTTTGAGAAGTCCCCGCCTGAGCCAGGTCCCAGGAAGCTTGGGCAGAAACCCCGACGGGAGCAACGGCTTTATGAAAGGATCGGCCTTGGGGTCTGCTCCTGCATCAGCACCCCCTCCCCCGGGACGGCCCTGAAGCCTTTCCTGACCTTTGCCCTCCCTGGATGGCTGGGCATGTGGGTTTGGGGCTGGCCACCTGCCGCTGTGGTCGCCCCGCTGTGAGCTGCAGCTGTGCCAGGAGTCCCGCTGTCTGTGCCTGGGGGGTCAGGGAGCCGGCCCGAGTCTTTTGCTCAGAAGTAGCCCAACACTAACCATCGGGAAGCGTGGGAAGTTCCCGTGCAACCTGACCCTGGTTTTTTGTCGATACGCGGGCTGTCAATTGTAGATTGCCGAGAGAGGGACAAAGACAACTCCTGCTGTGTCCCCTACACCTCTCCGCAGGCAGCTGGCGTAGCCTCATGTCACCGGTTCCTTTCCCTATTATGAGTTGTCGCTTCTTATTGGAATTTGCAAGTGAGATCACAGCGCTCTGCATGTGGTAGTTCTGGGAGGAGGTGTGGGCCCTCAGAGGCCGCCTTCCTCATGTGTGCACATGCGTGTGTGCAGGTGAGTGTGTGTGCACACGTGCACGTGCGTGTGTGCATGTGCATGTGTGCATGTGTATGTTTGAGGGTGCATGTGTGCATGCTGTCAAATCCTACTCACGAGCCCAGTTAGCACCAATGGGAACTCTACACGAATCCCTCCTGTGCTGCACGTTGGTTAATCTCATCCCACCTACAAAACACACGCAGCTCTGAGGCCTGCTCCGTGAATTCGCATCATGGCAGCTTACGAAAACACACAGCCCTTCACTATGTGGGAAACACTCCTGTTCATCATTTGCAACCCAGATTAATTCTTTTAGGAGATGCTGTTACCGGGCACATGGGTTTGATGTAATTATGTGCACGGCAAAAATAATCACCCGCCTCCCACTAATGCCATTACAGGTCCCGTGTGACAGGTGGGGTTTGCAACTGGCCTTCCGCTCGTCTCCAGCTTAAAGAAGAGGAGAAATTGCTGTACAAAACGGCATAAAACTGGAAAAGGCGGACCTGTTTGGAAAACGGTGCAAGGCTTCTTCAGAAATGCTCCTTAGCTAAGGGTGGTGTCTGTAGGGTGTTATTAATATTTACACGATAGCACATTATTATGGTATTAATATTACAGGAAAGAAAACAGCCATTTGCTTCAGCGAGAGAGCCAGCCAGATTGGGGGTTTATCATTCTGGAATAAATATCCGGTTATCTGACTGAATTTAAACCTACCCAGTGACTGATTTGATGATCTGCAGACGGAACTTTAATGAGTCACTGTTACATCTATTTCGCTGCCTCTCAGAGGAAGGAAAAAGCCGCCTCTAAGCAAACGAAATGAAAACCAGAGAATGTGCTGCGGAGTTCTCCCTGTGCGAGTCTTTGCTTTAATTGTGGGGCAAACAAGCAAAACTGCTACAACCAATGAGGGCTTCCCAGCTCGCCTGCCCACGGTGGGCGTGGGAATGCTGACCCTGCACCGGGTCAGTGAGCCAGCGACTGTGCCTCGGTGAGGAGACAGGCCAGGGCGACCCTATGAGAGGCAGCGCTTTCTTGGCCCATGACATTTACATCTCAGTGTCCCTGTGTGTGTTTCTACACGAACCTCCAAAAAAGGAGCCAAGGGTGGCAGCGGGGGCTGGGTGAGAAGGGGCAGCGAGCCTCTCCCTGACCCACGAGAAGGTGGGAGAAGACGGTTGGGCCCCTCGCATTTTGGAATGTGCTCATGTCAGTTTACAAATGTGTCCACACGCCCGCACGGCCGCCAGAGCGAGACAGGCCTGCCTCCCGTACTGATGCTGCCGCCCGAGAAGCCCCTTGGCGGGGCTCAGGCTCAGGTGTGCAGTCTCGGCAATGGGCATCAATGGCCACCACTTCCTGGGGGCCTGTGACGATTCACCAAGATGAGCTGCCACCCGCCCCTCCGGCCAGCACGCTCTGTGGGGCACAACCTGCGTGGTCTGCACGGCCGGCCGGGCGGTGTTACTGGGGAAGGTGCATGCAGGTGGCGTCCTGCAGTGCCTGCCTGTGACATAGGAGCTTCACGGAGGAAGTTAGGGGGCTTCCCCTCTAGGTGGCCCCTAAACTGTAGGTGAAGCTCTAACGGTGAAGAGAAGGGGGTCAGGAGGTCAGCGTCCTGCAGGGCACGTGTCAGAGGCGTCAGACCCCGGGGCCGGATGTTAAGGGTCTGGTCGGCCAGCATGCAGGATTGTCAGCGGACAGCAGTGAGTCCAAAGAGGGCCAGGAGGAAACAGAAGCTGGTCTTTGGGAGAAAGATTTGCTTCAGGATCCAGAGGCCCCATCCATTCTCCTCCTTGGAGGGTAAGCGTTGCACAGGGAAGGAGAATGGGAAGGGAGGTGTGGGCGACCTGGGAAATGGAATCTGCGGTGACGCCAGGGGGGTCTGTACTGGGGACCCGGTCAATAGTCCACGCGGCTCAGCTCTCTTCTCTCTCTGGGTCAGCCTGTGACCCGTGCCACATCGTTATTGTTGGTGTTTCCAGGGTTCAGAAAGCCCCACTTTGGGCGTCCATTTATGCCGGGGTTCATGTCCCAGCATCAAGAAGGGTTCAGGAATCTGGAAAAGGGGCTGTGCGTAGATGACATAGGAATCCAGAGACTAATAAAGAGTTCAGAGACGAGTTATAATTTTGAAAGGCATTGGGGGTCAGAGGACCTTCAGCTAAAGGAACTGAAGACTGCCTCCTTGTCTAGGACCCTTGCTTTTATTAACACAATTTGTCCTAAGGCAAGGTGTAGATAATACACTTCAAAGGGTAAGGTTTCAAAGGGTACAGAGTCCATTGTCAGTTTGGGGAATAGCCTACAGCTGTTCAGGTGTTTGGCCAGTAGGAGGCAATAACATGTAGATTAAGATGCCCTTTAACTGTCTGGCAGCCACAATCAGTTTCCTATTCAGGTTTGGGGAAATGCCTTCAGCCATTCCCAGATGGTGACTACCTGTGTGATTCAACCCTGTTGAGTCCCCAAGTTTCATCAACCTTTTGATGAAACTCTTGAAATTATGACATGCTGGCATTGGTTCCCGGCACATCGTCATGAGGGATGACCAGTTACTCACGAATATCATTAACTGAAAAAAAGGGAGAGAAAACTGCAAACAAATGATGAGAGGCTGGGAGAAGCCCTTGCCCGGGACAGGAAGGAGCACTGTAGTCATGCTGGGAGCACCCACCTCATTCCAGATGGAAAACGTTGTCCAGCTCAGCACCAGCGGTCCCAGGGGCTCCTCCCCACGCCAAGGCCCGCGTCTGTGCCTGGAGGCCTCGGCCAGCAGAGCCACGGTTTCCTGGCTTTGTTACCGAGGCAGGGCCGCTCTGTGTCTTTTCTTACTGTAGAATTCGGGGTGACCAGGGATTTGTAGGGTCTCTGGGTCAGGCTCCCCTGACCCAGGGGCCATGGAGGGTTCCCCGTGGCCCCACCATGGGTCCGGGTCTGTGGGAGCGTGGTTTCAGGTTCATTGTCTTTCAGGGAGTGAGAATGTCATGAGGCACCATGTGACTTGGTTAATGTTATGTGAGTACGGGGTCTGTTTTATACAAAGTTTTACCTTATAAATTGGTAACTATGGAAAACAGTCATTTTACTGTATTGTTTTGGAAAAAAGCAATTCTGGCTTCTCATGCGATATAAGCTAAGTTATTCCAGGAGTTTCAGAAGAGGCCAGGATTTTAATTCAAGCAAAGGCGTTCGGAGGCATTGCTTCAGACCTGGCGTAAGCTGAGTCCGGGAGAACACCACGCTCCCTTCCTATGCAGAGCAGGCGTCTCCATCTAAGAATGAGGTGCCTGGGCCCCGTAGACCAAAGGACTCGGCTCTCTGAGGGTGGGCCTGGGAACCCGTGTGTCCAACAGAGCCTCCCAGCCCAGGTGGGCGCTGAGAGCCGTGGCAGACAGCCTCCCCGTTGCTGCACAGCCGGAAGCCCGAGCTTTGTGGCTGGGGCTGGGCCAGGGCAGGGGACAGGGTGGGCATTGCTGGTGAGGGGTGGGGCCCCCTGAGAGGTGGCTCCCAGCCTCCGTCGCGAGGCTCAGGGGGAAACCCGCATTCTCTCGGCCCCTCGGTCAGGACGCTGACGGCCACATGAAGGAATGGTGGTTGCCGTTACAGGGAGGTTAAAAGTTGACAAGCACTAACGGGCCTCCCAAAGGAGACACGCTCTCATTAGTTCCTTTCAACATGAGTCACCGCCCAGCTGCCCCGACATTCGTCTGCGCTTACCCACATGCATTCAGGGGAGGGGTGACTGACAGCTTGTCCCAGAATGGAAATGCAGATGACAGGAGCGCCATCAAAATAGAACAGGCCGGGTTTCTAAGACCTCACAGTTGGAGGCACAGCTTGCGCTGGAAATGAAGTCGAGGTGGCCTTGAATCAGTGCTCTGAGCTGCAAAAACGTGACTCAGCAGGACCGAGGGAGAGGCTTGCCGCCCCTGAACGTCTCTCTGTGGGATCCCCCACTCTGATCGCATGTCACGCCCCCTCCCCCCGTGGACTTTAAACTCCCCCAGGGCTGTGTCTTACTCATCTCAGCAATTTCCAGAGCATCCAGCCTGATGTCAGACACATAATAGGAATCATTTTCTTTTTTAAGGAACGGATCCATAAAGTCAGCAGCACCTGGGAGGTGGAAGATGGAACTGCCCCCCCTTAGCCTCGGGAAGATGGCATTCCTCGGAACGGGTGCTTCCACACATCCCTGAGATTTGTTATTTCTGCCCGTTTTCTGCTGCCAGAACCAGTGCCTTGTAATCCTTTGAAGTCGGGAGGCCCATGGACCGTTCATTCATGACACGGGACAGAAAGACCCTGGAAGGAGAAACGATGAATTTACCCGCGGGCACAGCCGGGCCCTGCAGCGCAATGTTCAGGCAGGGTTTGAGTCCAGGCTTGTCGTCTCAAGGTGACAGTTGTTGGGGTGAACCCTGGCCTTCCCATCGTCGCCCTCAGGCGCCTTTGGACAAAGACGAGGCTTCCGAGAGCATCTGCTTTGAATGAGTCACACTCATGTCGGGCACTTGCACCGCGGGCGCCTCCTGTGACAGCGGGCGCGTCTCCGTGCTGCTCCTGCGGGAGCAATAGCCCGTGTGCCCTGCGTGTGGCGGGGACGAGGCAAGGTCAGCCCTCGGAGCTCAGGAGCAGATTTCCCTGGTCAGAAGCCTGCGGGAGCAACGGGCCCATGCGAGCTGTTTGCCTGCGGACACTCCGAGGCTCCCAGGAGGTCCTGTCTGGATGTGAGGCCCTGCCATTTGGAAGACAAGCACTGAAAATCACTTAAAATGTTTGTTTTGTTGGATGCACTTGATGAGACGTGAGCTGAGCAGAGCGAGGGCTGCCGCCTGAGCGTGGTGGACACTTGCTCCTCATGACAGATCTCACTGCGGCCCCCGGAGACGCTAGGAATGGGCGGGCACCGGGGAAACCCACTGGAATTCGCCCCTTGAGTCCTCCAGCCTCCGTTGTATAAGTTCTTCGAGGGTAATGTCGTGTGGAAGATGCCAGGTGACACGCTGAGAGGGGAGCCTTGCGGGTCAAACGGGCGGTGGTTTGTGTGTGGCCAGCAGGTCTCCACACGGTCCGTTTCTCCCCCTCTCAACAGACCATGGCGGTTTCCCTCTTCCCGATGAGAAAAATAATCAATTGCAAGAAGGCGCCTCTGTGACAAAAAGCTCTTTAATAAACTCACGGAGAGTGGAAGGTATCGACCGCGCCTTGTGGTTGGGCCGCAGCCTAGAAATGCAGATGGAGCTGATCGCCTCAGCGGCCACAGGACTGTCTGTGGCTGGGAGGACGTGGACTCTCCCGGGACCGGCCAGGTGACCCCGTCCTGGGTACCCGCTTGCATTCTGATTCTGAACCCACACGAACCAACACCCACTCGGTAGCCGATATGCCCCGAACTGAGGAGAAGGTGGAGAGCAGACTCAGCGGGGGGCAGGCACCAGCTGGGAACAGTCAGGGGGTCCTGGGGAGGGTCGGTGACAGCACTGGGGCCTCAGACACTCGCCATCACGGCACGGCCACCTCGGGACCCGCCGTCCTCCACGGCAGCGCCCGACCGCCGACGGTCCTCATCCTTACATCACCCCTGTAATCACCTGGGAGAGCCACGAGCCTGCACCCACTTCCAGGGAGCCGCTCAGACTCGTCCTTCTGGGTGCCTGTCCCTCATCAGGGGGGCACGCGTGGGCCGGTAGCCCTGGGCTGTCCAGCGGTGACCGTGCAAGGCCCCTGGCTTCTGTGAGCCTCGTTTCTTCCCCTGTGAGATGGGGAAGCCACACGGACCTGCGGGTGTGGGGGCCAAGCTGGGCTCACGGTGAGAGCCGACCCCGCTCTAGAGCCCTCACGGTCCTCTGCGGCGACCACAAACCCGGGAGCCTCTCTGCTCCCCAGAAAAGCTGCCGGCACCAGAGCCGTCGGCGGGAGGAAGGCGTGGGCGACCGGAGCCTGCCAGGAACGCAAACGGGACTCCGCTCTGTTTCTCAACTGATAATAAAAAGAGAAACAGAGAAGTAGCCTGTGAGTGCATCTGATTCATCCACGGCAAAAGATTTAAACTCTATGACGCCAGGGAACCTCAGCCTCACAGACGCCCGTGGTATAAACACTCATAAATACAAGCAGTCCCGACGCCCAGGGCAGCCCTGTCCTTGCCTGTCCCCGTCTCCCCTGTCATTGGCCACTCGTCACACAGCACTGACACCATCCACCCTGGAGGCGATGGAAAGCTGTGCAGACGCTGATCCTGAGAGGTTCCCGGGAGGCGGAGTGAGAGGGAGAAGGAGCAGGAGAAGCAGGACCTCAGGAAGGGAACCGAGTCAGGTCTAGTGACCGCTCAGTCCCCTGTCATCTCACCGACACTCCCTGGGCTGTCTCCCCACTGTGACCCCTGCTGCGAGGTGACATCACCTGTTAGGACAGGTGCCTCTGTAAAAACCAGTCAGGGATGAGTGTGCCTTCATCACCGTGGCTTCCCCTCCCTCATCTCGGAGCGGAGAAGATCAGACGAAGGACGTTGAGATTTTGTTGTCACAGAGAATGATGAGGTGGATGGGGGCATGGAGCACTTTGGGGCGGGGGGACAGCCTGGATGGGTCTCTCCCGAGGGTCCTGGGTCCCCAGGAAGGCACAGGGCGCCTGGAGGCCGGTGCTCAGAACATAGAGAGGCAGGCGAGTGCCAAAGGCAGAGGGGCCTCCTCACGATTGGTAAGGAGGGAGGCATGGCACGGCTCTTCCTTCCGTCTGCACCCCGATTCCATGACACAGAAGTCAGGCTACCGCCTGGCCTCGGTGGTGCGGACCACGGCGGGGCTCTGAGGGCTGGCCTGTCCTAGGGGGGAACACAGACTCTGGACAAATCACTCACAAATGAACTTGGGATGCAACCTATTCAGTTTTAAGTCCATCTGTATTCAAGCTTCAGAACTTTCTAGAAAGTTTGGCTGAGATCTGCCCCCGGCCCTGTCACAGGACAATGCTGTGACCAGAGGCTTAGAAAACCGAGACCCTGCACTTCCCCCAGGAGCGATGGGCGCTCTGTGCTATGTCAGTGCGCACGCAGCCTTTACAGAACAAGCTGCTGCAGAAAAGGAGGGCTGCCTGCCTGGCTGCAGGTTTGAGCCATCCTCGGAGTGGCCAGCCTCTGAGGCTCGGCCGGCAGAGTCCCTGCCTGGCCGCTTGCAGGGCCCCCTCACGGATGCACTGGGTGCCTCCTGCTCTGTGCTCCTCATATCACTCGCTGCTGGTGTGGGAGGAGCAGGGCTTCCTTCTCACCCTCAAGTCCTGTCTGTTCACAGACCCCGTCGCTGTTTGCTGAGTTCATATTTTCCTATAATATCTTCCCAGCAACCAATACACACTCCCACAATCTGGCTTCCAACCACCTCCCCTGGAGCTGCGATTTGCTGAGCAGTAAGATCTGCTCCCAGGGGGTCAATGAGTCGCCACGGCCTGCCCAGAGCGACCCCTTTCCTGCCTCAGTCACAGCTTCCTCACTGCCCTCCCGCCAGCCTTCTGTCTTGAAGGTCACAGGTGGGGACCGTCGGGGGTCGTCGGAGACTGTCAGGGGCTGCGCTTCGCAACTGAGCAGGACGCACGCAACAGCCAGCTCCTCAGACCTCACCGGGCACCCTCAGAGGGAGGTCACGCTCGGGCACCGAAACATTCCAGCCCAGAAGGGGCACACATCACCCCGCAGTACGTTGGCCGGACAAGGCAGGGGCTGGCAGTGCCATCACCGTGTGTGCTTAGAAGGGGCACGAGTTGGAAATATTTGGCAGCAAGATGCTAATGAGAACCCCAGAGGACCACAGACACCAAGGACTTCTGGGGAACTCAAGGGAAAGGATGCGTTGTAAGCCCGATGGGTAGCATCCAGGGCCGGGGACCAGCCCTGTGGGGGGCTGGCCAAGTGGCCAGGAGAGAGGACACACTTGTTCTGTGGCCCATCGCCTGCTCGGTCCGTGCTGGCTGCACACAGGACGGGGTAGGAGGCAGCAAACCCTGGCGCACACCTGTCTGTTCACCTGAAAGCCCCACCCCTCCACCACCTCCCAGGGTCTAATCCAGGGGCAGGTCCTGGATTTGTATTCCAGCTTCACTAGGGAGAAGGGCTCAGTGTTCGCTGCTCCCCAGCCCACATTTGCAAACGATTTGGGCAGCTTCGGAGGAGAGCCGGGTCTGTCCTGGAGGGCGTCAGGAACATAATCTGTCACCAAACGGAAGGCCTCCAGTGGTTCCCATCCTGATCAAATCCCCTCCCTGCTCCGCTGAGTCACTGGCATTTGGGTGGTTTTCTTGCATTCCACATGATTTGGAGGCATCGATTTATCATTTCCCCTACTTGGAATTCCAGCGACATCCATTTCTCACTCCATCCTGCATTTCTATAAATAAAGTTAGTGGCGACTTGAGCTTCTTACTCATTTCCCTTCCCTTTCCGCACCAGCCGGCGGGATTGATAAGTCCTGTGCTGAGGAGGCGAGCGAGGGACCAGCGCTCGGGCTCGTCCTCGTCGCTCGTGCCCGCTCTTCCGTTTCCGTCTGCGTGGCACAGGTGTGAGCACCAGCCCAGGGGGGACGGCGAGGGTGGGGCTCGCTCCTCGCGCTCACGGGTTAGGTCACCAGGCAGGGCCCTGGGGGGACGGCTGCGTGGAGTCGCCCGACCTCTCGGGGCTTCGATGACTTTGTCTGGACGTGGCAAACGGTGTCTGACCCTGGTTCCCACAGAACCAGAGGCCGAGCAAAAAAGGTCTGGTTCAGGCAGTGACGTTGTTTGGTTTGCAATGACAGGATTCTAGAATTTTCTTAAAAACACACAACCTTTTAAGGGGAACATGAGAATAGAATGGGGGCAGGTCAAGATGACACAGTGAAGGCGCGGTGGTGCTGACTGGTGAGTCTGGGTGACGGGCACCAGGAACGTAATCTATTTTCTTGTCTATTTTTGTGACGCACGAGAATTCCCATAAGATGTGTTTTTAAAAACCCACGTAAAACAGAACCACAGGGAAGCCTGGCTTGCTGCGGCGTCTCGGGTCAGAGTGGGTGAGCCTGGGCTCCCAACCTGGCTGGGGAAGGACAGACGGACGGTGAGCTGCAGACGCAGGCGGATGCTGACCCTGGCTCAGCCACAGAGGGCGAGGGGGTTGAGTGCGGTAAGCTCCCCGGGCCTCAGTTCCTTCATTTTATGTGTGTATGTATGTATGTCTGTCTGTATGTATGTATGTATGTATGTATGTATTTGTTGTTACTATAAAAGGAGGGAGGGTGAGGCTTCAGGAGAAGCGTGGGGAGGAGGAGGTGGTGTCTGTGTGGGAGGCTCCCCTGCGCTGGAACTTGCATCCTCCCTTTGTGCTGGGCAGTCCCTTCCCCGCACCTGTGCCCACCCTCCTCCCCTCTGCCTGCAGGCCCACCTGGCCCCGCTGGCGCTGGCGGTTCTCGCACCCGTTAAATGCGCCCCGAGACGCAATCGGACCCTCCGACATCCAGACCTGCAGGGAGCGCTGGGGATCTGCTGGGCTCTTCCCTGCAGGGGACGCTGCCCTGGGCACTGTCCTCTCAGGGCCCATCAGTGAATCAGCTCTCAGGGGCCCCCTTGTGGCAGCAAAGGAATCGGGTTATGTTAGAACAAAAGAAAGAGACAACAAAAAGTGGGCCCTCAGCCTTTCAGACTCCAGGCAGGAGCAGCGCGCAGGCCCTGAAAAGTCTCCTGTCCTCAGTCTGTGCCCCTCCCCACCCCTCTCTTCCGTCCGTGGCGGAGGCCATGATACGGCCCCTGCCTGGACCCCGCAGCACCACCGGCACCCACCCCGGATCTGCAGCGATGGCCGTGGTCATGGAGCCAGGATGGCCTCCAGATTGGGGCATCGTGAGGGGCCCTGCACAAATGCCACCTCCCGGCACCTGGGGCGGAGGTCAGCTGGGCTCGGCACTGTTAGCAGGACGGGGCGAAAAGCACAGGCCAGCGGCCACCTGGTTTCCACGTTGCCTCTCTGTTTGGGCCTCAGCTTCCTCAGCTGTCAAGCAGCCTCTGATGTCGCCATCAGCCCTGAAATTGGTTGTCTGACCAAAATGGAACCTGGGACTCTGCCACCCAGACTGGCTTTCCTTCTGGCCCTTCCGTTTCTGACTCTTCGAATTGTCTCCTGGTCGGCGATTCCCCAACGTCACCTTCCCTGTGCCCCACTCAGTGCCACCGTCACACACTCCCTGTCACGGCCGGTATTGGCACCACCTCCAGGGCCTCTGCTCTGCCCACCACCTGTGTCGGCCAGCACCACCCTCCCCCGGGTCCCCACCCCCAAGCCCACTTCACCCGCCCTCATCTACCTCTGCACACCCAGGACCTGGCCTGCTCTCCTGGCCTCACCCCTCCCCTGCCCCTCGCCCGTCCTCCCCCCTTGCCCCGCTTGTCTGGAAAAATCCTGTTAAGACCTCTGGGTCTGCAAGGACTTCCCTGCATGGTTTGCTCCACCGTTCACTGAATTTCCTGCTCAGCTGTCCCGTCCTCAGAGACAGCCGTCAGGTGTAAAGTGCCACTTCCACTTCCTGACCCGGGTCCTGGTTTAATTTCTTCCTAGACCTTGCCCCTGGAATGGCCTGCTCACTTGTTCGCTTGTTGTGGTCTGGGGCCAACGGGGCCAAAGCTATAAAGAGGACGGCTCGGAAGGGAGCCCCAGAGGCCGGCAGGCGCGTGGTCGCCGCTTCACTCACCGTGTTAAATGAAAAACATTAAGGTCAGAGTCATGTGTGCTTCTAAGAGCAGGGAGGGCCAGGGGCCTGTTCTGGGCCTGGTAATCGTCTCTCCCTGGCCCTGGATACAGTCGCACGCTGTGCGTTTACAGCTACTGCACACAGCGGCTGCCCGGGGCTCCCAGGCCAGGGCCTGGGTCTCCGTGATGTGATGCTGACACTCAATCTCGGGGTCCCACATGCTTAGGGAGTAAATGCTGGAGTCCTTGCCCGTGGACACCCAGGAAGCAAGCCGCCTGCTTCTCGGGTGTCCACCAAAGCACCCCGGTTTCCTGGTGCAGACCCAGCCCCTGCGTGGGCCTCACTCACACCTACTTCAAGGCAGAAAGAATTACCTGCGTGTCTTAGGCCATCAGCTTAGTTTGACTCAAGGGAGTAAGCACACCAGAAGGTGTGAGCCTCAGGTGACAATGACACCAAGCAACGGGTGTAGGATAACAAAGGCTGACGGCCCTCCCTGTAGAAGGCCTTGGAGGAGGCCCTCATAGTGCACTTGTTCTCTAAAGGGCAGAACATTCTGGAACACACTGGAAAAGGAAGCCCACGGGGCAGCTGTTACCCTAACTGGCTGTGTCATATGGAGGGGCCCCCAGGGAGGGAGACCAGGTGAGCCCGCCCCTCCTCCCTGGCTCTGTCTCTGGGGGCTGCCAGGACCAGCCCGGCTCTAATCTGGCCCTCGGCTCCCACTGTAAGTCTGTGCCAGCGTCATGGGCACATGACCAGTGCCGTCACACGGGACCCTGTGCTCAGAGGGCCCCGTGCTTGGGGCTGAATGCTCTGCAGTCGCCGGATGAAATTCTGAATAATGCCATCCCTGCCTTTATGGTTTGTCAGTGAAGCTGGTGGGACAGCGAAGGGGGTGCCGGGGACCGGAGCCGGGCCCCCCTTCTGTGACCCCTCCTCCTACCGCCTCCTACAGCAGAAGACAGGAAAGCATTTTGTATTTCAGAACCCTGAACAGCACCTCTTCCTGCTTATGAACGAGGGGCTCCTGTTTGCCTCTGGCACAGGATCCCCGTTGGAGAAGCGGAGGCCTGCGGCTCAGCCAGCCTGCGGCTCAGCCCAGGCTCCTTGGGGACAGGCACCACGACACACTGTGGGCAATTCACAGCAGCCCCCGCATGCCCACGCCAGCCTCCGTTCTGCTCTCCCTCAGCAACCCCTCAGCCACAGGGCCACACGGCTCCCTCTGTGCCGTTCCTCCAAGTGTGGTCCCCGGGCCAGGCCAGTCCCTGCGCCGCTCCAGCTCCCGATCAGATACGCAGAGACCGAGTGAGCAGTCACCAGCTTCTGCCCTGACTTGGCCGAGTGGTTTTATGTCGGTAGACTCTGACAATAAGACATTAGGACTTGTGTTTCTTTTCAGTTATTTTTTTCTAGTAATTTTGTTTCCTTGGATTTTGCAGCTGCGATTGCAGGGGTGGGTGGTCCTGGTTTTTGACTTCGAGGGGCTTGTCTGTGCGGCTTCCTTGCTTTGTGACTGTGGTCCCACCCTGGTTCTGTCACAGCCCCTTCACCAGCCTGCATCTCAACCATCCTGGCACTTTGTGCGGATTTGAATGGGAAAATCTCAGGCGCATACACATTCATGAGAGGCAGTGCCATTTCCATACGGATGCAAGCGGCTGCGCCCTAGGGCTCTGCAGACAGGCACCTCAGCCGCTGCTCTGGATCAGGCGAAGCACAGTGTGTTTTTATATTCAAATCATACACCTTCTCCCTAAAAGTCGTGATGAAACCTTCCCGTCATGGATGGAGAATGTGTTTCCGCTGACCTGCTTAAACACTTGGCTGTGGGTCCTCATTTTCAAAAAGGGCAGGCTCTCCGTCTCTAAAGGCCTCCCTTCCTCTGTGGCTGTGGAAGACCGTCCTCAATACCTGTCCCTGAGCTGGGAGGCAACCGCTGCCTCAGCCGCCTGTCACTCCACTCCAGATGTGGCTGCTCTCGGGAAGGTGCAAACAGGAAGTGGGTCCACTTAACACCTGACCTCGGCCTTTGATGAGGTCAGAGAGACTGAAAAGAATTCTCTGTGCATTACTGAGTGGCCCTTTGTTTATTCAATTTAATTCAAAAGTGAGCACCGAGGACAGAGGTGGTGAGCAGGGGGCTGCAATCGAAGGGGCATGGACCAGCGCGGCCACCTTGACCCCTGTGGGCAGGGCCCGGAGGGGCAGCTGAAAGCCAGGGACAGGGACCCAGGAAAAGGAAGCTGCTGGAGGTGAAGGACAAAACACAGGATGGAAAAGAGAAACAAACCTGTGAGCTGAGTGAACTGTGTGTATGAAGCTGTGTATAATCCACTTGGTGTTTGTGGAACTGTTTAGGAGGAGGAAACCCTTTAAATGTGTCAGTAACTTCTGTTAGGAAAAAGCTAGCCGGCTTGTGAGGACAGGGCCATTCAGAAGACCTTCATCAGGCCTGGCCCTTCTCTGACTCTTGAGGGAATGACGATAGTGACCTTGACCTTGGTGGTGACCTTGACCGGCTCCGAGCACCGCCCTTCATGCTGTGAAGGGGCAGCGGGGAGTGCTATCCACGCATCCTCCTGAGGGAAATGCGCGTCACGCAGACCTGGAGATGCCTGTGTAGGAAGGTCTGAAAGCCTGCACTCCGTGTGCGACTTCAAGGGCAGCCCGCTCCTCCCCTGGGTGACATTTCACAGTCAAGGACAAATCTTGGCTTATGCCTTCAATTGCATGACTTACAAAACATCCTGTATTTGACGGAAGCTCGGCCTGCTCCCCAGCAGGGTGGCCCTTCTCTGCTGGAACAGAAAACCAGGAACACGCAGTTCTATTGGAAAGTGAGCAGGAACAATCACCATTCTGATTGAGTTTTTTAAAAAAACATTTTATTTCAAAGGGTAGATAAGGGTTTTGCTAGGCAACAACCGAGAGAACAGTGGCCACGGAACAATCAGTCTGTCTTAATAAATAACAAATGCCCTGTGAGCCAGGCTCCCACAGCACAGCACACACTCTAAATAAATAAACCCGCCGTCCCAGGTGTCTGGCCCGTGGGGAGTGAACACATTCAGCACTGGGACCAGCCACTGCCAGTGCCTCTCCCCTCAGCCCTCAGGCCCCTGCCCCGTCTTCCCGGACCCCACAGGGGACCAGCAGTGTCAGGGCCCAGAGCTGGGATGACGGGAATCCCGGGGGCCCTGGGGCTGGCATTCCTGGTGCCCCCGGGGCCCCGCAGGCGTGGATGCTTCCTCGCTGCTCCCTCTCACAGTGGCTGTCAGGTGGGCACAGAGAGGAAGTGCCGGCAGTCCTGCTCCGTGGGTTTGACTCAGTTGCGAGGCTCCGTCACTGGGAAGGGGCTGTTTGCTGGCTGCCTCCTCCCTTGTGCTGCTGGAGCCGACTGTCTTCCACGAGTGTCCTTGGAGTTCCCGCCCTCGGGCACTCACCCCGTTCTAGCATTCTACGCCGAAATACCTGAGAGACAGGGCACCTGAGTGTCCCGCAGTCCGTGCCAGGTGCCCCCGGGCTCCACCATGGCCGCGGCACCTCCTCACTGCGGTCCCCGAGCGCCAGGCCCGTCTGAAACAGCGCCGGGAGCTCTCAAGGTGGCTTTTGTGTCTTTTCCAGGTGCATGTGCAAAAGGCAGGAGTAAGTCATTCTTTTCAACACAGGATCCTTTATTTGAACTTTTCCTTGAAAGACAGTTTGTGGACGGGCCTGGCGTCCCTCTGCAGGACTGAGTGGTCAGTGTTCCTTAAACCTGAAAGGAAAGGATAAAATAGCAGCTGGTCACACAGACATGGCGGTCGAAGGACAGATGCCCCTGGCCCTGCACAAGCCCCTCGGAGGGAGTGCCAGCTTCCCTCCCCTTTGAGGGGGGCTTCCTGCCCAGCCCTGCCCCGCCCCACAGCCTTGGGGACCAAGGGGGGAGTGGAGACAGGAAGGGGGCAGTGGCCGGGCTGAGCTCTGGCTGCCACCTGAGAACAAGAGCCCAGCTCCCTGGGAACAAAGGAGGCATCTCCCGTCTCCCGTCTTTCACTCAGATCTGGAGGGGAGATGACCAGGATCGATCCACACCAGCCATTTATGGGCAAAGGAAAAGGGGAGCCAGCGAGCTGTGGGATGAAGGGGAAGCGGGAGTTGTCTTTCTTCTGTGAGAGCAGCCAGGTGTGGGCGGCAGATAAGCCAGAGTGACGTCTGAAGCAGCAGCGCTGCAATTACAGGGGGGAGGGGCCCGGGGGGACTTACGGAACTTGACCCCCTGTCGCTGACCCTGGGCAGCTCAGCTCCTTGTGTATGAGGCGGATCAGGAACTGCACCCAAACAAAGACAAGACCACGGTCACTGCCACGGAGACCCCGAGAGCCGAGACCCCGAGTGCCGCCCTGCCCCCACTGGAGCCGGCCTGCTGGGCTCGCCCAGCACATGCCAGCGTCTGCCCCCGGGACACTTCTTCAGAACATAAAGGCCTCCAGGCTGCGCACAGGCAGTGGAAGCCCCAGCGCAGGGCTGCTCCTTGCGAATCCCTGTGGAGGACGTGCTGCTGGAAATGAGGCTGCAGGAGGGACTTCAGCCAGAGGGACTCCAGGTGCAACTCATGTTTAAAACGAAGTGAGTCCAGTCATGAAATGTCCCATGGGAAAAAGACAGAAAGACAAGGTGACCCACAACCACGTGACACAGGGGACTGGAGAGCCGCGCAGGGGCTCAGAGCCAGGCGAGCCTTCAGCACGGGCTCTGGCAGCTGAGGCGGTTGTCCTGGGAACAGCCTGGCCCGGTGGGCCTTGGCGCTCGCTGCCCGCCCCGCAGCCCCCAGGCGCTGCTGATGCTGCCTGGTAAACCGAGGACAGCCCAGCCTTCGCCTTGGCGAGCTCTTCGCCTTCATGATCTTTTTCATGCCGAGAGGGCTCAGGACCAGCTCCCAAGTCCAGACTGAGGACCGAGCACCGCCTGAATTTAACTGGTTTTCTTTGTGTCTCTCCAGTCTTCCCCCAAGTGTGACACCAGCCCCCAGAAGAGCTCGCGGCCCACGGTGGGCAGTGCCCTGGGGCTCTGAACGGGTCCCTGAGGGACGTCTGGTTCTGGGACGCTGTGCCAGTGGGAGAAGGCAGCGGGCGCTGGGGGAGGGTTTGGAGGGACAGCGTGAAACCCACGCAGCCACGCAGGACCCAGGACCGAGCCTCAGCCAGAACCCCAAGGGAGGAACGTTCGTCTCCTTGGAGGCTTCAGGTTCAAGTGGGAGCTTAGAAGTCCCCTCGAATGTACAGACTAGAGAGAGAGAAGCGGCATTTTCTGACATCAATTCTACCAAGTTCCAAAGGTGAGAAGTGTGGGTAGGAAGAAGCCTGTGATTATAACAAGCGGGTCATTGAGAGAAAGGGAAACAGGAGGAAAATAGTTGCTGTTTGTTAGTGTCGGACAGGCCCTCAATAGTGGCGACGATTCTGAAGGACAGAGCTCAACCTCTGACACACGAGGAAAGTTCCGGCCCGTGTGCACCTCTCCCGGCAGGGAGGCCCCGCCAGCCTGGCTGTTGCATGCACTGCAGAGGGTTGGCCGGTGGATGTGAGAGCCCGGCCGCCCGTCTGACCACACGCCATGGGCAGTTCCCCTGGCCTGCAGGTGACACGGCCGGGAGCCCCAGGGGGGCCTGCACTTTGCCTCTCTGCATGGGCCTGCAGCACCAGCAGCAGACGGGTGCTTCTGCTTCTGCCCTTTGTTTAAACCAGGAAGAGGCAGCGACATTTAGAGAAGTGAGGACATGCCCCAGGCCCAGCGTCCCTGAGAGCTGCCGGAGCCCTCGGGGAAGGTGTCACACGGAGACGCTCATGAAAGGCTGCTTGACAAGGAGCCACAGACTTACCAGTAAGGCACAGGCATCTGCAAACATCAGCATGTAGAACACGTTGTTCCATCCCGACGGGGAGATGAGCCCGGCCAGCAGAGGGCCCAGGGCCGCTCCTGAAATGAGGCAAGTGGGCACGCGTTCTGCGTGAGGACGGCCTGGGGCGGGACTGTCTGCAGTACCAGAGTGGGGCTCAGACCCTCACTGATAACTAAGCAAAAGCATGAAAACAGTAGCGTCGCTGCCTCACCTATCAGAGGGGTGAGGGGTAAAAAGCTTAATTATACTCAGTCCTGCCAAGGGCACGATTGGCACCACCTTTTTCTAGATGCAAATCTAAAATATGCATTGTCATTAAAATGTTCTTTTGATCCAATAATCCTATTGAAACATTTCATAATAAAGAAATCCGAGTCTAATGCTATAAAAATATCATTTGGAGAAAGGTAAGGAGCATAGATACTAAGACAGTATCAATGCTTGTTTCCTGATTCTGATCACTGTTCTGAGGTCACGTCAGGGAGTTCCTTGTTTCGGGGAAAACACACTGACTACATAGTTGCTGGTGAAGGGGCAGCATGAATGCAGTTTACTCTTAAGAGGTTCAGAAAAAATATGCTTATGTATCCATAAGTGTACATGTGTGTGGATAGGTTCGTGTTATAAGTGTGTGGGGTGAGAGGATGGGGGAGATGATAAGGCAAACATTGTGTGAATTCTTTGTACTTGTCTGCAACTTTTCTTAAGTCTAAAATAATGACCACAATTTAAAAAAAATTATAAAAACAAAAGAAAAGAAATATTCCTCAAGATGCCCAAAGGCCCCTGTGCAAGAATGTCTGCGGGTGGGTTTGGCCATTATTCTCCTGCAGGGACGGAATGACTGTGATACGTGTGTGCATGGTGAACTGTCTGACGGGGGAGAGGCATGAACTCTGAGGTTTGGTCTCAGAGAGGGAGGTCCCCACTTTACTCCTTTACGTACCGATACTCCCGCAAGTGCTTGCAAAGGGCACTTACTACTTTTGTAACCTGAGATGTGACTGTGGTTTTCTTTGTCTCAGAAGAACTTCCAGGTAAACACAGTAGGTTGTTCTCTAACCTCCCAAACACCACAAACGAACCACAATTGAATTTAAAACTCATAAACCCACGAAGAGAAGGGAGGTGAGAAGGCGTCGGTCCCTGGAGGGTGGGTTTAAAGGACACAGCAGACGTGGCAGGTGCTACTTCATGTTCTAGAGCAGTGGTTCTCAACCTTCCTAATGCCGTGACCCTTGAATACAGTTCCTCATGTTGTGGTGACCCCCAATTTCATTGTTACACATTGAACATAATGAAAGCATAGTGATTAATCACAAAAACAATATGTAATTATATATGTGTTTTCCGGTGGTCTTAGGCGACCCCTGTGAAAGGGTCGTTCGACCCCCAAAGGGGTCGCGACCCACAGGTTGAGAACCGCTGTTCTAGAGGAAGACGCCAGGGACCCCTGCTCAGGGCCAGGCCCATCCAGGCCCAGGAGGCAAGGGCGGGAGGGAGGGAGGAACAGAGGGTGGGAGGGGGAGGCGGCGGGGGAGGAAAGGGGAGTTGGCTGTGGTCTTGTCTAAAGCACTGTTCCCTATGTCCCTCCACCCCCCATCCCAGATTTCTCCTCCCCAACATCAATACTCCAGTGAACACACCCCTCCCCCAACACCCCCACTCCTGCAGGCGAGCACAGCTTAACCTTTGGAGAATCTGCACCAGAGGCTCTGGGCTCCGGGACACCAAGGCCAGTGTAGGGCAAGGATGAGTCAGCAGCCAAGCACAGGGGAATGCGGGGGAGGCCACCAGCGTTGCCAAGCCGCCGCCTGCCCTCCCACACACAGCAGAATGCTGGTAGCCAATGCCCCCCCTCCCCCTGGGCACTGGGGGCATCTCCTCCAGATTCCAGGCGGACCCACGACCCTGAGCACCAGCAGCGACACGCCTCCCCTGCAGCAAGCTTCTAATAGGTGCTCAGCGGCTCGTCCTGAAGAACGAGCATGAAGGGCCGGGCCAGGATCCGCCGGTACCTGAGGAACCTCAGCGAAAGCAAATAAGCAGGAAAGGCCCCGACTGGGGAGAAGAAAACTCCAGGAGTGTAATCCCCTCAGAGCTAACGACAACGAGGCTGAACCATCCGGAACTTCCACTTCTGTGTCTGAAAACCGGGTCGGTGTCGGCGATTTCACATGACTCGGTCTAACAGCAGCCAGGAGATAAGAGGAGGCCGCACGGAAGGGCAGGCGAACCTAACGAATATTAACACTGCGAGCCAGAGGGAAAAGGTCACCAGAGGTCGGACCGTCAAGACGCCTCCGAGAAAGAAGAAAAACACGGTACAGGTGGGAAGGAAAGAAAGGAAGAAAAGGAAATGGAAGATCAATCCAGAAAGTTCAACATCTGAAGAGTAAGTTTTCCAGAAAAAATCCCCACAGAAAATAGCAGAAGAAAACGTAACAAAAACAAACAGCCCCCTGTGCCAGCAATGAGGCCTCCGGTGCCCAGGGCACAGCGGGCGAAGAGAGACCTCAGAGATGCAGATGTGAGCCCACGGGGAAATCCACGGCCAGACACGAAGGCCGGGGCGAAGCGCCACCGTGGACTCCTCCGTGGGACACGGGACGCTTCCGCTCAAACTTCGTGGGACAGACTCTCCACGTGACGGCAGAACTCGGACACCGTGGCCTTGCCGGCAGGCATTTCCTCTCCAGCCTTTCTCTGCTTCTGCCATGTTGGGCAGCACTTCTGGAGAGAAATAATGAGGGAGACACCTGGACAAGCGTGTGCGGTTTCCATGGCGACCGCACCCTCGGGGCCTGTGCACTGGAGCAGTAGAGCCTGGAGGTCCGGGTCCCTGCCAGGCCTGTGCGTGTGGGCGCGACCATCTACATCAGTGAGTGCTGGGGTCAGTGGAGGGGTGACACGTGGTTCGGGTGCCCTCTTTCGTCCTCCGTGAGGTCGAGGGGTTCCAAGCTGCGCTTGGGTTTCTCCCACACAGCTCAGCGCAGCCCCTTTACAGATGCAGCGACTCCCTCTGAGGCAGCTACCTCTGCTTCCCTCTTGTTTTGAGAACATCAAGAAAGATGTGTTTTTCTCCTCATTCATTCTTCCCTCTTTTTGAGCCCCATCCTTGCTTTCTGGCAGCAACCGGTGCTGCCAGCAGCTGTGATGGCCTCTAACAGCGGCTCACAGTGGGAGTCGACGGACTCACACCAAGGCCTCCAGGACAGGAGGCGGAGCGCAGGCTGCACAGTCCCAGTGCATCATAGCCCGACTTCCCGTGAGCGTGACTCCCAGCTGTGGAAGTTTCTCGTGGGCCACGTGAGCCAGGGAGAGCGGGGGCCTGCTCCACTCGGGGAGTCGAGCTGCCCGCAGACACCAGGGGGCAGAGCACCCACCTCCCTTTCCTGGACATGTCTGCAGGCCCGAGAGATGCCCCAAAGGGGATGGTCTCACTTTAAAACAAACAGAGAGGTGGGCACTAGCCCCATCCAGCAAATTCAAAGCCACCCCCAGATCCGGCAAAATGAAGGCACCAACGATGAGGACAAAGACGGGGCTGTTATGACCCTGGGGAGCGCAGAAGCTTGAGCCCGAGCTCCTAGACAACGGGCGGCCGAGGGCCCGCACAGGGGGCTCCGGGGCCTCCGCAGGGAGCAGTCACAGTGCACATGAAAGCTCCCCGCGGCTGCCAGCCTTCGGACTGGCTGGTAAGAACAGGCTGGTGGTTTCCGGTGGCCACCTGCCCCTCTCTGAGGATGAGTTTCATACTTGACCACCTTTCTGTCCTTCAGAACATGCTACTGAACGCTCTCCCAGAACCTCAGCAAGGCTGCTCACACTGGAATCCGGCTTTGGGACCTGTTATTTTTCCTGCCATTTCCATTCCCATAGAGTCTGTTCTGGAGATGACAGCGACACATCACTGGGCCAGCAGGCCGCGGGCCGGGCCGGAGTTTGCCGACAGGCGGCTTTATGAAACCCTGGGTGCTTTCACACTGACGAAGAGTTCCAACCAGCCTCACGCCCATGTCGTCTCCGGAACCATCCGGCCAAAGAGGACAGACTGTGCCCACCCCCGATCCCCTGGGCTTGCACGCGCTTCTGCTCTGCTCATATTTTAAGAAGCCGGCTGATCCCAACATCACCAAAGCAATTGGAATCGTGGCGTCTGTTAATTAGGACGTGACGGTGCGGCTCCCGCGACAATTAAATTTAGAGCTAAAATACCCACGTACCTACAGACCCGGTTCCGTCGATGATGGCGGTCACGGTGGCGAGGGCGTGGGAGTTTCCTTTCAGACTCTTGTGAGTCCCCTGAAGAGAGGGAAATCGGTGTGAAGCTCGTCCCAGGGCCTCAGGGGGAGAAAGGAGCCCAGCCTTCCACAGGGCAACCTACACAAGAACTCAGCAGAGCAGTCCTGAGCGTGGGCATCTGCCCTTAGAGCCCATCTTGGAAAGACTGACAAGGTTTCGAGGGGCTGTACGTCCTGCACCCACTTCCCCCATGTTCATTCCTTATAATTCACCACCCAGTACGTCATTCACTAAAATCTATGCGTTATTTGGGTAGCATTGGTTTTTTATCGGACGTTTAATCTCTTTCTGTCCCAGGTTCCCGTCCAGGAGCCCACATGACATTGAGTCATCGTGTTGGCTGTGACGGATTCCAGGCTTCCCTTGTTCCTGGTGACCCGGACAGCTGTGAGGAGTAGGAGACCCCTCTGTTGGGATCTGTCGGATGTTTTCCTCACGATTAGATGGGGAGTGGGTTTGGGGGAGGAAAACTAGAGGATAAGTGCCGTGTTCGGCCCTTCATATCAAGGGCACACGTGTCGACATGCTTATCACTGTTGCCATTGACCTTGACCCCTGGCAGAGGTCGGGTCTGTCAGGTATCCCTGAGTCACATGACCTTCCTGTCCCACCTGCCCCCTGTGGGAGGAGGTGGCAGACAACCCACACCCGTGGAGCGGGAGGCTCGCTTCCTCTTGGAGGGCAGAGTTTGGCACATGTATCTTCTCCCCATTTATCTATACACGGAACTACTTTTAAAAGGTATTTTGTATTTTAGTGCCACGTTCCCTTCAGGTGCCGGCATATGATACCGTGTGACGTGTCTGTCCTCCACGTTGTAGGTGGGAATGGCCTGCCTCCTCGGGTTGGACTGGGGTCTCTGGGATCGGGAGTCACCTGTCGCCTGGGCAGCAGCCCTTCTCCAGGAAGATGGTCAGTGGTCCCTGGGGGTCCCAAGGCCGAGGGTGGTTCCTGCCACCGTGGCATTGACATCTACCGTCCTGCACAGGAACTGCCTCTTTACCACGGTGGCTTCTTGTCTGGAACATGTCCTCCCAGGGCTGGGACCCCATCTGGCTTGTCTGCAGGCCCCACACCAGTGGAGGGTCGGGCACAGGGTGGGCACCCAGAGTGGGCCGAACCCGGGAGGAGCGGGCCTCACTGCCGCGGCCCCAGGGCAGGCTCTGGGTGCACAGTCCCAGGGCCTGCGAGGCCAGCACAGAGGGGTGAACCAGACCACTGGCCTCACCTCAGCCTCCTCGTCTATAGAATGGGGGCTACAATCTCCCCTCATTTGCTCAGAAAACTCTTAAATGGATAGATACTGGTCATTTAAAAAAAGTGCTTCTAGCCTGGCACAATGGCTCAGGGGCTGAGTGTTGACCTATGAACCAGGAGGTCACAGTTTGATTCCCAGTCAGGGCACATGCCCAGGTTGCGGGCTCAATCCTTGGTGGGGGGATGCGTGCAGGAGGCAGCCAGTCAATGATTCTCTCTCATCATTGATGTTTCTCTCTTTCTTTCTCCCTTCCTCTCTGACATCAATGAAAAAAAATTTTTTTAAGTGCTTTTCTAAACACAGCATGGTACTAATAGAGACCATTGTTGTCAGGGATGGAAGAGGTGACCACCTCGGCCAGCACTTGCCCTCCTGTCCCCCGGCTCTGCGCTGAGACGCGCCCACTCACCAGGTCTGCGGAGACGGCGGTGGTGATCAGCGCGTACGGCCCGCTGACCAGGGCCCCGCAGAGCAGCAGCATGGCTGTGGAAACCAGAAACCACAGGGGATTTAGGGAGCAGAACTGGGCCCCTGGGAGAGTCTCAGCAAACCCTAGGTGGGCAGCCTGGCATCACAAAGGGGTCCTGCCCCAGTGGGATGCTGGGAAGATGGCCCACAAATCCAGGGCGGGGGGCTGCCAGGGCCATCGTCATAAACACCTCCTTCGGAGTTGCCCTGGGACATGCTTGGCAAGTCCAGCCACTTTCCCAAGAGTCAGGCTGTGCTCGGACCCGGAACTCCGTTCTTCCACCTCAATGGACAGCAGCTGCTGACACACTGAGGGGGCGAAACCCGGGGCACCAAGTACACATGTGACCACACGTGCCCCGGGATAGCAAATGCCCCTGTGGTCTGTTGGCCACCAGCAGCCACAGCCTTATCTGCAGCGGCAGGCCTCCCTGCACCCACATGCTGGCGGCAGCCCCGAGGGAAACTGGCGGAGTCCCCGCAGTACCACGGTGCCTGTTTCTGAAACGCAGTTACTTCCTAAACCGCCCTCTAGTTCACATTCCTCTGTGCAGACGCGTTCGGACCAGGTAGCAGCAACCTCCGTGATATCCCCCCATTAGCAACCTGCCTCCCCGTAACTTTCCGTGGGATCACACAGCCTTCATCCCTGCCCATCCCACTGCTGGCTTGTTAGGACGGAAACAGTATTTCTAGGTGTCAGAGCCATGAGTTGGCAGTGCGAGTTAAAAACAGTCCTTCAGGGTTACGCAACTGCCCGAGAGTGGCAGTGACAGGAGCCAGCTGGGAGGAAGGCTGGGGCCTGCCCTGCTCTGCTGCCTGCTCTCACCTGCCGGGAGTGCAGGTGACATCTGGCCTCTGAGTGGCTCCTGGCCACTGGGCACCTAAGGCCCGTCACTGCCCGAGGCAGGTGGCCTGCCTGCTCCCACACTGGCTCTCAACCTGCACATGGGCAGGCCTGGTGCCTGGGAGCAGGAGTCCTGTGGGCCTCTCCCAACGTCCCACCCAGAGGTCACGGGGACTATTTCAGCCTCGCCAAGTGCCCGTTACACCAGCTGAATGCTCCTTTGTTAATTTTCATTTCATTTCACCAAGCTGTGGGGGCAAAAGACGTGTGTGAAGGAAAAGCGGGGCCCGTGGACTCACCGATGGTGGCTTCCAGGCCCATTTTGCTGATGGTGGAGAAGATGTAGAGCTGTGAACGGGTGGAAACAGGGTAACAGTGGGTTACGACAAGTGGCCGAGAGAGTGCCCTGGAGTCTGTGCTTCCGAGAAGCCAGGCAGGTGGCTCTCAGGAGCCAACCAGACAGGGGCAGCCCTAAACAGAACGGAGGCCCTGCTCCCTGGCCGGGTGGGCTGAAGGCAGGCGTCTGTGGAGGGCCCGGCACAGAAGCCGCTGGCCTTGTCTCTGACACGTGGGTCCCCGTTGCCCTCGCTGAGCTGGGGGCCCTGAGCTGGGGGACCCTGCGGTGCTTCCTTCTCTGAGCTCCTGGCCAGAAGGACTGGGTTGGGACAGTTCTCCTGGAGTCTGACCACTGACCCCACAGCTGCACTGGGGGAGCGGGGGCCCGAGGCCTGGGGGCCACACGCAGTCAGTTCCTTAGAGAAGGTTCTTGAGTGTCTGTGCTGGGCGGTGCCCACCACCCAAGATGGCAGAAAACTAGGCCTGGGTCTGGGGACAGTCACAGCCCAGCCGAGTGGCAGACCAGATAATGACATGCAAGCTGGGGAGTAATAATGTTACATGTAACATGTTGTAAAGACAGTCACGGTACAGTGTTCCTTTAGCCCTCACACTGACAATGTGAGGTGCTGCTGCGGTCTCCTCACTTTGCAGAAAAGGAACCGAGCTGCAGAGCGGAAAGTCCCCTGCCAAGGTTGGCTCCACTGAATACCAAAAACAGTGCGACCCGCTGTGGACATGATGGGCGGGGTCAGCGCTGAGGGAGGTGGGAGTCGGGGGAGGAAGCGGGGAGGGCCCTGATGTGCAGTGGGCAGGGGAGGCCAGGGCTCTGCAGGCCCACGGGGTTTGCCAAGGGCGGTCTGAGCCATGGATGGAGCGAGCCTGGGCTGGCGGGAGAGTGCTGGCTGGTGGAGGACAGAGGGAGGCAGCGGTGGGCAGCTCACCGTCGGGGCCGCGAGCAGCAGCATCAGCCCGCAGGTGGAGGCCCTCTTCTCCAGCCGATCCGAGATGACGCCTGCCAGGATCCCACCTGCCAGGCAGAGGGGGGTGCTGAGGGCTGCCTCCCCGGGCGAGGCCCCACGGAGAGGAAGCAGGATATACATATAGTCACAGGGCGAGAAGGCAGTGACGTCCTCTCCCAAGTCCCCGTTCACGTCCCCGTTAGCAGGAAGCCGCCTCAGCGATGCCTGACCTCGAACAGGCCGATGTGCTTGTGGTCAGACACGAGTGCCCTGGAGGCACCGCCCAGCGAGACCACGAGGGAGCCTCGGGTTTGCTTTAGGCCCTGAAAGCCCCTGTCCCGCCTCCCTTGTCAGGTTACTAACACCACCCGCTTGCCGCCTGCTGGGCACCCGTCCCTGACAGAGCTCAGGTGCAGAGGCAGAGCCAGGACTCGGGAGGGGATGCGCCCATGCAGGTGTACCCAGGGGGCACATCGTCCTCTCAGGGGTAGCCAGCTCTAGGAGGTCCGGGCCCTGGGTGCTCATGTGCCACTGTTTGCACGCACGGAGCCGGGGGTGATGGACTCACCGAAGATCCCGCCCACGTCAAACAAGGTGGACAGCTCGCCCGCCTCCTTGGCGTCCAGGTGATCTGTTAGACCGAAGGGTGACGCTGTAAGGAAGATGCTCACACCACACCCTTTTGTTTCCTAAGCATGATGCACACCGAGGAGCTGCCAGCTAACTCCGATGGAGGAAAGCAAGCAGCCCAGCATGCGGTGGACACACAGAAAGGTGAGAACTAAACACTAGCCCCCCAGTGAGCACTGGTCCTGCTGAGTCTCACTGGCTCCCACTTTGGTTCAGTGTCGCCAGGGTTCCACGCAGCACAGGACAGAAGTGGGGCCGCTAGACAGGGAAGGATCCCCGAGCTCCTTACTGCCTTCCCTGTGCCCCACAGACCCCGCCCCTGCTGACATGCCGGTCCCCTCACTGTCCCCTCAGCCTCCATCTTGTGACAGTCAGCCCTCCTGCTCGGGCTCAGGCCACGTCCGCTTGTCCTCATGACCCTGGGAACATGGGGTCTGCACCCTGCAAACCCACATTCCACATTTCTCCTCCCTGTCCATTCAGCAGAGCCAGCATCTCCCCACCTCTCAGGGGGACACCCAGAAGTTCTGGGTCCTACTTGACCGTCCTTCCCCGACCATCCCACCCCGACCATCCTCATTCCCTTTCAGCCGAGGCTGCAGCCCCTGGATGGGGGACCTTTTCTCTTAGGAACGTCTGGACCCCTCTTGCCTTTCCTGTCATGGTCACACACGGGCGTGCATGCTGCTACTGAGCTGGTATGTCCTGTCACCACCTGCAGCGTCAGCCCTGCTGCACTTGGGAAATAAGACAAACTACCTGCTCTTCCCTCAAATTGGAGCTCGTCCCCAGGAAGCAATTTCCAGGTCAGACCATCAAACACTTATTATCTCAGCTCCCCAGGGCCTCCGCTCCTGCTCGCCACCTGCTGTGGCCCAGCGTCTGATGGAACTAGATTTAAACGCAGGCTGCCCTGGAACAGGGAGACCCCGTGGAACCAGCAGCCACGGCTGGGACAGGCATGTCAGCCCCTTAATCCCATCGAGGTTATGGCCATGGCAACAGAACATGCTCAGCCCAATTGCCTTTTTGTCTATACGTGTCCACTACTCATGTCACTGGGTTCAGAAGTGTGTCTCTCACATCCGCACGCATCATGAGCCTCTGCTTTCCAAGTCCAAGGGACCAGCAGCTGAAGGGAGTTCGGATCCTGGCCTCCGCACAGAGCCAACGCCTGTGCTTCCAGCCGCAGGCACTCACCGACACTTGTGATGTAGAGAGGGAGCCAGAAGAGGAACGTGTAGCTGACCAGCTTTGCAAAGAGCAGACACAGGGAGAACTCGACCACACCCTGAAAGAGAGAGAGCGGCTTATCCCAAAGGTGCACTCACTGTGTTCACTTCAATATGCTACCGCACCCCAAGTTCCCCGGCGCCCATAGACCACAGCTCTGGTCTGGGCTGACTCCTCCGGTGGCGGGAGAGGGGCAGTGTGGCTGCACAGGATGCCTGGGATGCGGGTCCTGGACAACTCCGCAGGCTCCTACAGCTCACGGCTGCCCTGTAGGAAGAAACCCGTCTTTACATCAGCTCAGTCAGTGACAATACGCACTGATGTGACCCTCACACCACTTCGCTCTGAGCACTTCGCTACTGAAGGAGTTCAGGACGAAGCGGAGAGTCAACTGGTTACTGAGTATTTCATGGCTATTTCTTTCTCCCCTGAAACCAAAACTCAAAACCACCGCACATTATACAGTGACGGGGAACACAGAACATGTGCCCATTCTCTAAGGGATGGGGGCTGCTGCGCCCTGCCTGCACCCAAACTGTGGGTGCCGGGGAACACCCGGAAGAGCAGTGCAGATCTTCATGAGGAAACGAGGGCTGGAGTTTGATGGCTACCCGACAATGCCTGTCTGTGGTCCCTGGAGGTGCCTGTGAGCCAGTTCCAGGTGCTGCCTGGGAAGTTTTAGTGAGAACCGGGTCACACGTCCCCCCCGGCCCTCCCAACGCTGCGTGCACAGGCCCCACCACAGCGAGGCAAGCACACGCCATCTATGCAGTGACCAGAGGACTCCTCTACGTCCTGGGCTCCTCCAGGAGCTCCGTGTTCAGGAGCTGATGTTTGCACAGGGGGTACCCCAGCGGGAGGGTGTGTGTGATTCACTCCATCCTCACCATGTAGCTGGCGTGCTCAGAGCTCTAATTAAGTGACCTCCTTCAATCCTTGAACAGCAGTGAGCATGACACCAGGCACTGAGCCGAGTGACGGATGAGGGAGTGGGGGCTCCGAGTGGCTCACACTTGCTGGGACACCCAGCTCCTCGGAGGCAGGGCCGGGTGAGCCTGGCCGGGGCACTCAGCCTGCTCTCTGCACAACCCCACTTGCATTTCTTAACTAGTGTGTACCCCACTTTCAGTAAAAGTATTCAAGGCAGCTACACAATAAGGTACAACAGAAAGGTTACTAGCGTTAACAAGACAATTTAAAAAATAACTTTCTATTTAAAACAGTGTTTCCTGCAGGCCAGCCCAGAGCTCTCTCTCTTTCAATGGCGGGCGGCCAGGCTGGGCTGCAGCGCCCTTGACTGAAAGCAGGTCCGGACTCCGGGCCCACCCAGTCTCATCTGTTCCACAGCGGGTCCCCCAAGTCCCTTTAAGGCTGTGACTGCGTGATTCTACGCTCTGGGTGCGCCCTTCCCCCTCCAGCCCCACACACGCACTAAGGGGCCTCCGGGCTGCGTCCCTCTGCCCCTCTCACGGAGGGTGAGCGTCAGTGAATTGGTCTTGGCCGTGTGAGAGCCATGCCTGCTCCTGTGAGTACGAGTGCCCACAGGCGGCAGCTCAGGAGTTTCCAGAGCGGCCCCCACGGCCTGGCCGTCGTGGCCCTTGGGGCAGGGTCGCTCTCCCTTTTCCTGCACACGCCGTCTGGTCACCGTGCCCTCACTGCTCCTGCTGTGCCCTCACCGCCTCTCTGGTCACCGTGTTAGAGGAAAACGGCTTCTACATGTCCATTGACAGTCCCCGGTTCTCTGCTGAGGAGCCCGTGAATTTAATACCAGAAAACTCCGAAGCAACAAGAAATCTCACCACTGCACACCACCCCAGCCCTTTTTTTAAAAAAAAATATTTTTATTGATTTCAGAGAGGAAGGGAGAGGGAGAGATAGAAACATCAATGATGAAAGAGAATCATTGATTGGCTGCCTCCTGCACACCTGCCCTTGACTGGAATTGAATCAGGGACCCTTCAGTCCACAGGCTGGCGCTCTGTCCACTGAGCCAAACCAGCCAGGGCCCCTAGCCCTGTCTTGAACACCTTCTCCCTGAATCTCCTTCACATCTGGTCACATACAGGGCCCACCAGCAGGCAGTGCGCATGCCTGTCTGCCCAGAGCCAGGACCAGCCACCTCCCTGCACACAGCTCGCCTCATCTTTAAACAAAGAACAAGCCCAGGTTCTGTGGCCCATCAGCTTTCTGTCTGCACCCTCGCCCTCCTTCCTGCAGGTCCGGGCTCCTAAAGCACTTTCATGGGTGAGGAAGTCGAGCGGGCCCACCCCGCAGAGCAGAACGCAGGGCCGGTGCCTCCCAGGGGCCACCTCAGATCCTCAGGGGCCAGCAGGCGGCTGGGAGGGAGGAGTGAACACAGGGCGTGGAGGCCCAGCAGGGCCAGGGACTCAGGTTTTTCAAGGGACGATGAGAGGCCTGTTTGTCTATGAAATTTCTGAATTTCTAAATGGAGACAGCTCATTTCAAAACTTTTTAAAACATAGCGTGAGGCAGACAGACACTGCGGCCCTGCTCAGGGCTGGGCTGCCTGTGAACTGGCCCCGCTGAGGTTCTGACCTGTGCACTGTTGAACACAGCTGCCTTTTCTAAGGCCAGTTTCATCCACCACATGCACAGACGCCCCCCTTTGGGAATCCCCCCAGGCTGGTACTCACGGGGATTTTCAAGGCCCCGGTGAAGCTGATGGCGGCCATGCTGCCCCCGCCCTCGGCTGGGAGGGTGATCACGTGGTTCTGATGGACAGCACGCTTCCCGTCCGACAGCAGCAAGCACTGCGTCTCTGGGTCCTGGAGGTGAGCCCATCGGAAAGAGAAAGAAGAGGTTGTCAATGCCTCTGGCGAAGGGAGGCCAGGGTTCCTGATGGCTAAGGGCTTCCTGAGAGTCTCAGGGCATCTTGGAGAACATTCTCACCACAGTCATTGCTTAGAATCATTAGCTTCCCCGTGTTTTTAGAAAGCACTAACTAAACATGCAAAACCCTTTGACCCAGCCATTCTAGGAATCTGCTTGTGAAAAATAATTTGGACGATGAAAAACTACAATAAAATGAATGTCAACCACCACTGAGGAAAATTGGTTAAGTCCATCCGTAGTAATAATATATCTTGCAGTTATAAAAAAAGTTATAGATTTTAATGACATGGAAATATGCTCAAAATACTCAAAATTATATTTTATCATGATCTCAAGGAATATATACATACATTATGAATATTTATATATGTTTAAATATCTCTATATATAAAAGGCTAATATGCAAAGTGTCCCCTCAGGAGTTGGACCGGGAGACTAGGAGTTCGATTGCTTGCTATGATGTGCACTGACCACCATGGGACCATGGGGTGGCGTGGAACGGAGGAAGGCCCTGGCCCTGCCCAGCAGCCAGGGAAGAGAGGCCCTGGCCGGCAGTTGGAAGGAAGGTCCCAGCCAGCAGCCAGAGCCTTGATCCACCCTGATCGCTGGCCAGGCCTAGGGACCCTACCTGTGCATGAATTTCGTGCACTGGGCCTCTAGTGTACAGATATAACAAGGTAACTATATAATGTATTATAGAGAGAAGCTAAATTCTAACCTGGCAATGATTATCATCAAGTGGTGAAATTACATGCAATTTTTATGAAAATGTCAATAAATGCTTTCTTTGAGCCTGCATTTTTTAAGGAGCTCACAACGGATGAACATGATCAGTACCAACATTATTTTAAAATGCATAAACCAATTCTGATATTTTATAAATTTTGATTCTGGACACTGCTAAAGGACAAGTTTGCACTATTAAAGCAAAGAACAGCGGTCCCCAAGGTGGGATGGGGTTCCAAGTCCGAGCAAGATGGCCTGAAACTGTCGCTCATGACTGAACTAGAAGTTCAAGGACTTAAAATGTTTCTCTGTATTTCAGACTTTCCACAAAATCACACAGCCTGTAAGTATTTATCTCACTACAATCTATGCCAGTTGGATTACAAATGCAGTTTATTAAAAACAAAAAGATGACAATGCACTGCCATATCAGTCTCTCGATACTTAGTGAAAAACAACAATTGGGACAATGGGGGGGCAGGCGCCAGCCATGGTCGCAATGTGGGCTCAGCCCAGCACCTCGCATGGGCAGCAGGACGCCATCCTGAGGGCCGGGAAGTGGCTTCCTGGCAGACGTGGCACAGGGGACTGGCCTTTGGGTAAACATGGTCATGTTTACCACACACGTGATGCTTCAGCATGACGATGACAAGCCCCCAATGTGAAAACACACTGTCTTCCTACGGCCAATTCCATACAAATACATGAACACGAAGAGCTACCACTTGAGTGTGGAAGTAAACTTTTCTCTCATGAATTATGCTAGCTGTCCAGGTCAAGAGACTAAGTCACAGTTCTCAACCCTGGCTGAGCCCTGAGTCTCCTGGGGCTCTGAGCCAGTCTGGGCACAGGCTGCTCCCGGACAATGACAGGGGTCCTAGGAGCAGGCCCCAGCAGGCCCAAGGTGCTGTCCCGGCTGAGAGCTGCAGAACTCCACGGAGTTTACAAACACAAAGTAGGCAGTGCCGCCTGAAAGGCAGTCATGATGGGGGCTGAGTAACACTCCACTCAGGTCCTGTGGTCTGAGCCGGGTCACTCCGGGAAAGGGGACGCCAGGTTTTCCTGCTGAACTTGGGGGACACCCTGCCTGCCCGCCAGAGCCACCTGCAGTGTGTGAGCTCTTCCTGCAACATAGGGCGAGGACCAAAGTCCAGTTAGTGCTCAGAGGCCCCTCTGAAAGGGCCAATAACCGCCTAATGGCGTCCACACTGAGGTTGCCTGTGGTGCAGCCTCTAACTAGGTAACTGTCTGTTTGGTGACGGCTAGTAAACAGACTTTAATAGAAGGACCAGGAAAGGGAAGAGTGACATTTATTCAGAAGACGTGGCCAGCTTTACTGGTGAGTAGCTGCATCAGAACACGGGGCCTGAGGTGTTGCATCAAGGGCAAAGGCAAGTCTTCAATCAGTCGGAGAGGGCCCGGAGGCGTGACCCAGAGGTTGAGCACCGCTCTATGAACCAGGAGGTCATAGTTTGAAAAAACAATCCAAGAGGAATTGAGCCATTTGGACATCGATTAAGACCTGATGGGGTGGACCAAATATTTGTGTTCCTCCCAAATTCATGTGTTGAACCCCAGTCTCTGATGTGATGGTATTTGGAGGTGGGCCTTTGGTCAGGAGGGGAGCCCTCGTGAGGGGATTAGTGCCCTTATGAGAAGAGACACCGGAGAGCTTGCTCCTCTCCCTGCTCTCCGTCTTCCTGGCATTTAGCTGGTGCTGTCCCCCCGCCCCCCAAAATAGGAGTCCCACAGGAGCAAGATGTGTCACTGATGCTTGCGGCACAGCCTGACCTGGAGCAGTGCCCGCTACACGGAATGCTGCAAATACTTGCGGAACGAATGAATGACTGTCAAATTTGATTTTAAAAATGTAAAGTAAGCTTAGCCTGCTACCCAAAGAAACCTAACAAGGACAAATTCGAGATTTACTAATGAAACGCGAGACCCAGTTTTGTGAGGACCCTGGATGTCTGGGACGGGTCCCTGAGGCAGCGACTCTGACCGCCTGCTAAGCGGCTCGGGGATGACTCACCAGCAGCTTCTTCTCGTCAGGTAGGGCTTGCTTCTGCAGCCGAAACCTGTGCACGCCATTCTCATAGCTTTTCGGATGCTGGGAGGAAAAAAATTAGTTAGAGCAAGGACTGAATCCACAGCCAGAAATTACACCTCACTTCTCTGTAGCAGGGATACAAGAAGCAGAGAGAGAGTCCTTACCGCCACCAGCGTGGACGAGCAGGCGATGTCCTTCGGATCTGAAAAACCAAACATGTAGTCACGTGTGAACCTGGGGCCAGGCGTGTCCTCCAACACAAAAACTAAACCAAAACAAGACCCATCTGATACTTTTACTCAATTAGCAGCAATTTCAGAAAAAAGACAATGCCCGAGGCAGTATACCTGGTGGGGTGAGGGAGCAGGCGGCCACCCCACAGAGAACCCACACCCCCTGCCCGCCCTCCGCCCCCAACAAATGCGAGCGGCAGGAGCATGAAGCCTGCTGCGCAATACGGAGAACAGGTCACATGTGACCCCAGACACGCCGAGCGCACACACACCGCAGTGACAGCCACGCGAAGCTTGTTGGAAGGAGGACTTCCGGGAGGAAATGTAAGGACAGGAAAAGCATTTCAGAACAGAAGGTTACAGGGGACATGGGTGAGGAGTTGCTGAGTGTATGGAATGAATTAGAAATGAAAATTACTGGGGACCAAACATCCATCTTGATATAGAATAAAGTGCCTTTTATCTAAATGCCAGGAGGAAGGACACGTGAAAGAGTAACAAAGCTGGAAGCTCGGCTTTCCATCCTGTGCCTTGGAAATGACTCTGGTGCATTTGGGCATCAGTGGCCAGCACAGCTGTGGGGCGCGGGGGAAGCAGACTCACCTCTTCCGCGTCCGGAGGCTGCCCTTACACAGCTTGCTCCCTCCCCACACCCAGAAGCTGGTCTTTGAATCACTTGGTGAAACAGTTTAACTGTCTCGAAGCAAACTGAGCTAACGGGCTTTAAAGCTCCCACAGCTGAGCTTCCCATGTGACACAGAGGGTGACCCGGGCCTCGCCGGGCACTTTCTGAGGGACTGGAGGCTCCTCCACGCTCACCCCACGCAGGTCGGCAGGGACGGCACTGCTGGTCCCACCTGACATGTGTGGTCACCACTAAAGAGATGTCAGCAGCTCACCCGGGGTTTTCCGCAGCCACCCTGTGCCCCGCCCTGTGCCCCGCCCTGTGCCCCGCCAGCCAGGAGGCCTCCCTGCTCCCGAGGCTTGGCCAGTGCCTACAAGAGGGCTTCTCCCGGGCCTTCGCCTGGGGGACATTAGCACACACGACCCTTGGCTGGGACACGTCCTAGAGCCGTTTCACAGGCAGACACGAGGGGCCCACAGGTGGGCACTCTGTCCTCGGGGCCTAGCCCTGGGCAGGAAGAAGGAGCAGGTCACAAGGAGGGGGCACCCAAAGCTTTCGCTGCTCAGCCAGGTACTGAGAGAGATGAGGTACACTCAGGGAGTAGGGAGAGGAGGGAACAGAAATGAACCAAGAAACCTATATGATTTTATTAACCAGTGTCACCCCAATAAACTCAATTAAAAAATAAAATTTCAAAAAGATTATCATCTAAATAAAAAAATTATTTTTAATTGAACCCATCCCAGGACCTAAGGGATCCATGGCCAGAGTTTAAGAAAGCCTGAACGGTGAGCTGGCACCTGGTCACACCCAACATCCCCATTGCTGAGTGACCTTGGGCAGGTCTGTTAGCACCTGAGCCTCAGGCCCTTTCCCTGGGCAGCCACACGCCTGGCCGCCTGGCCCGGGCCTGGAACACAGGAAGCACGCGGCACGCGGTAGCCACTCCCCCTCCCTCCTGAAAGTGTCCTATTGATGACATGGGAAGAACAGCTGCAGGGCGTGCGCGCTCTCGTTATTAGGAAGAGTCTGAGAGATGTCTTCATTCCAACACAAATCACAGCCAACCTCAGATTTTAAATCAAGGGGCAGGTGTGACCTCAGAGGCAGAGCTGCGCTCGTGGGAGACACCGAGGAGGCTGAAAGGGAGACCTGCAGCGGGAAGGCAGACAAACACCAAGTCTGAAGGTGCCCGTGGGCCGTGAACCAGGGATGGGGGACCGGCCTTAGCAGAGGCTGGGGGAGGAGAGAGGAGTAGCCAGGGCGGTGGGACAAGGACAGCCAACCTCCAGCAGCGATGAGCCATCCGAAGGAAGTGCCAGCGGTGCGGAGTGACTGCAGGATCAGGTACTGAGATCAGGTACTGAGAGAGATCAGGTACTGAGATGAGGTACTGAGTGGGATGAGGTACTGAGAGAGATCAGGTACTGAGTGAGTGAGGTACTGAGATGAGGTACTGAGATGAGGTACTGAAAGAGATGAGGTACTGAGAGGGATCAGGTACTGAGATGAGGTACTGAGGGAGATGAGGTACTGAGAGAGATGAGGTACTGAGATGAGATGAAGTACTGAGGGAGATGAGGTACTGAGTGAGATGAGGTACTGAGAGAGATCAGGTACTGAGATGAGGTACTGAGTGAGATGAGGTACTGAGAGAGATGAGGTACTGAGATGAGGTACTGAATGAGATGAAGTACTGAGGGAGATGAAGTACTGAGTGAGATGAGGTACTGAGAGAGATGAGGTACTGAGATGAGGTACTGAGGGAGATGAGGTACTGAGATGAGGTACTGAGGGAGATCAGGCACTGGAGGACCAGGGCTCTGGTGGGAGACCCAGTGCACTGAGGACACGGCCCCCCAGAGTATGGAGCCTGCGGGAGAGGAGGCCAGCGGTGGGGTGAGCCGGGAAGGAGGGGCAGGGAAGGATTTGGTGGCACCAAGAAGAACAGGGATAGGGGCCTCACTGAGGAGCTGGGGAACCTTGACTACAGTTACTCATAAGGCGGAGGCTAAGACTGTCGGTCAGAAAAACCACCAAGCGGAGGAACGAGAGGGCAGACAGGAGGGAGGCCGGGCTCGGCGGCCGGGCTCGGTTCCACGGCACCTCCCCCGCCGTCAGTGCTGGCTGCGGCCAGGAGAGCCAGGGAGGCAGAAGGCACAGTGTCGGTCTGGGTGTGCTCACCTGTCCCCCCACAGTAAGATCTCGTAGGACAGCCTTACAGGCATGGTCTCTGGTGGCATTTCTGCCCCAAGAGTGGACCCAGGAGGAGAGAGACAGAGCCCTACGGTCACCACAGTACGAAGCGGGAAGCCAGCAGGGGGACCCCTGGAATCAGAGGAAGCTGACCAGAGGGACGGGAATGATGGGAAGACAGTTCCAGGAAAGCCTTCTGTTCAGAATCTCAGCACCGCCCCTGCCTCCCCAACCCGACACCCCGCGGGAGCCACAGGAGTGGTGGCTCAGTGGGAGGGAGCTCTCATTCCTTTGATTACAAAAGACCAAGCCAATGCTTCCTTATTCTTGGAAATCCTGCCTGGCCCTGCCCTGCTGATGGACCTGCGTGGGGATTGGCCCTCAGATCCCAGGCCAGGCCAGCAAGCAAGCTCCCGCCCACTGCCACCCTCCTCCTTCCCCCAGCACCAGCCTCTTATCGGTTGAGGAAGAGACTAAAGGTCACTGTGGACTCCAGACCTCGGAGAGAACAGGGCACTGCATCCAGGGGACCCTGCGCTGGCGAAGAGGAAGTGCCTGGCTCTCAGGTGACTAATGCGTGAAGGCGCCCTGGAGAGCAGGGGGCAGGACCCAGCCTGGAGGAAGACAGGTGGCACAGAGGACCTTTCCCAGAACTCGGTGCCACTCGGGCCCAGTTAAAGGCGTGTGAGTCTGAGCGCCCTGGCATCTGGCAGCACCAGCTTCTCCACCGCTGGCACACCTAAGAACTTTGTCCTGCTGGGCCTCTATTTTAAAAATTAATTTGAAATTCAATTAAAACAAGTTTGGAATTGAGTCTAGAATGGAACGCTCTTCACCCAGGTAAGATATGGTCATAAGCTGTGCCATGGTTTTACAACACTGTCCAAGATACACCTTATCAGAAAGCACACAAGGTCTGGGTGAGCAGGTGCGGGCCGGGCACCGCGCCCCTGGAGGTGAGCGACGTGGCAGGCCTGAGGAAGTCGCGAGACTCCCGGACACGAGGAAAACCCCGCATGCCTGACGCTGCAGGGCAGGGGGACAGGTGGGAGGAATTTCAACCTGTTACTCCAGAAACCAGGAAACAGTAGGAAATCCAGCATGACCAGCAGAGAAACAGCTAACGGGGAAGCCTGCACCTGAAGAAGGAAGTCTACCTGGTGTGGGGGCAGCCAGGGCAACCACACACCTGCACAGGACGTAGCAACAGCCCGTTCTCTTAGCAACGCGTGCCCTCCGGGGGTGGTCCTCTCTCAGGCCACGGGTACTTACGCTCAATGAGGAAGAGGAAGCACACGATCCCCATGGCTGCCACGATGGCCCCAGGCACGATGAAGGACAGGCCCCAGCACGTGGACACCCAGTAGCCAGCAATCAAGGACCCCAGGATGTTGCCCACTGAGGTGTGGGAGTTCCAGACCCCCATAATCAGACCTCGCCTGCAACACAAGACACAAGGCAGCAAATGATGTCCAGAAGCTCACGTGGGCCCGCTGTGTGGGACACGGCACTGGTGCCACGCATGAGAGCTGGTCGAGGACTAGAGGCGGTGCAGGAACTTCTGCAGGACGCAGGGCTGGGATGCTTGCAGACAACTGGGCTTCCTCTCACCTCGGAGACTCAGGTGTGTTTACACATCTCGCTCAGAGCTTCTTTATTGATGATTAAAAAGAGGAATGAGGCCTTTTCCTGAAGTTCTTGGAAGACCCCAAATTTAAATGTGTGCCTCTGCAGACTGAGTCCAATCATTTGATGAACTATCCCATCAACACGAGTTTCCGCTGACTGGCCCAATGGATGGAGTAGCTGAATGAGGCTCAGGGAACTGGCTTCCTGTTCTCGTTCCCCATTTTCAGTATCTCCCCACACTCGCTAACCCTAGCCTTGGCCGGAGCCGTGGGTCACACAGCATTACTGTGGCATCTGGACTGTAGTCAGGTCACCAGAGGCCGAGCGCACCTCTGCTCCCAGGCGCTGGGTGACTAGTCAGGACTTGTCACACTTCCATGTGCCTTGGGTCTTATTTTTAATGTGGCCTGAAGCAGGGTGTCCTCTGCACGTCTCCCAGGCCCCCAGGAGGCCAGAAAAGGCCATGTTGCTGGTCAGCTTTGCAGAATGACACAGACCCGCCCTGCCCACAGCAGGGTGGGCATCTCCTGGAACAAAGGCCACCTGCATTTCAGAACCTCTGGTCCCAGAAGTTTTAATAATTTTATTTCATAGACTAGTTAAAGTGTCCCCCCCCTCCCCCAACACACACACACACACAATAAATCTAAAGAAAAACTGAAAGCCAGAACTGGTTTGGCTCAGTGGATAGAGCGTCGGCCTGCGGACTCAAGGGTCCCAGGTTCGATTCTGGTCAAGGGCATGTACCTTGGTTGCGGGCACATCCCCAGTGGGGGGCGTGCAGGAGGCAGCTGATCGATGTTTCTCTCTCATCAATGTTTCTGGCTCTCTATCCCTCTCCCTTCCTCTCTGTAAAAAATCAATAAAATATATTTTTTTAAAAAAAGAAAAAAAAAAGAAAAACTGAAAATAAAGTCTTTTTAAAAGAAGTCTTTTACAAAATAACGCTGCTGGAAACAGGGTGGCCTTTTCTCACCTTCCTTTTTAAAACCTTTTATTTTTCTGTGACAGTTGCCCTTCAATGTTATTTTGCTTTAGTCCCAGGCGTACAGCAGGTGGTTAGACAATCACACACTTTACAAAGTCTCACCTTCCTTTTCCAAACCAGTTGCTGAGGCAGGTGACGACGCTGGGCCAGCCGGTGGTCTGCACCAGCCCGTTGATGACCTGTGACAGAGAGTGAAGGGAGGCTCAGCTCACGGGGAGCACTGCTTCAGGGGGCTCACGGACGCTGCCCTTCTCCGCACGTTTGGGAGCACAGCTGGGGCGCCCACAAAAGAAGGGGGTCAGACCCTATTTGATGTGAGCCCCAAGAGCCAAAGATTTTAATCTATATTTATAATTACAGATCTAATACATGCCTATGGTGAAAATTTTAGAATAAGTGGGGAAAAGAAAGAAAAGGAAATCTCTTGCTAGAAGATGAACTACTATTAACAGCCTGGGGCCAAGGGGTTCAATCGCTGTCTAATCCAAATTTTATAAGAAGAGAAAAAATTGTCTTCCTTATCTAGAAATGTGATAGTCCTATAAATATGGCTTGCAAATTGCATGCTTTCACTTCTTATGTTGTGAAGAAGGTACTGTTGTTAATGATACTCTGAAGTGAGATTAACTTTGATCTAAAGCCTGTAGAAAGTATTTCTCCTCCTCCTAAGAATACCCTGAGCTTACATTTCAAGAAGGGACTTAATGCCTGGCCAGTGTGGCTTAGTGGTTGAGGAGTGTCAACCTATGAACCAAGAGGTCACGGTTCGATTCTGGGCAGGGCACATGCCCAGGTTGCAGGCTCAATTCCAAGTAGGGGGCATGATGTATATATACACACACACACTAGAGGCCCAGTGCACAAAATTTGTGCACAGGTGGGGTCCCTAGGACTGGCTGGTGATCAGGGCCGATGGGGGCCAGGCTAATCGGGGCCCAAAGGCCCCAGTGGGGTCAGGAGAGGAGGTGACAGTCAGTTGGTTGTGATAGGAATGGACGCCAGACACCAATGCTGCCATCATCAGCGCCCCACCACCACGCAGTTCCTTGCCTCTCCCCCTCCTCCTTCCCTTGCTGCTGCACCACCACAATGGCGGGCGGGTGGCAGAGGGCGGGTGGCAGACCGATAGGGGCCTGCTGACCAAAGGCGGCTGGCTGTGGGAGTGTACTGACCACCAGGGGGCAGCTCCTGTGTTGAGCGTCTGTCCCCTGGATGTCAGTGTGTGTCATAGCAACTGGTCATTCTGGTCATAACGGTCGCTTAGGCCTCTCTCTCTCTCTCTCTCTCTCTCTCTCTCTCTCTCCATATATATATATATATATATATATATATATATATATATTTTTTTTTTTTTTTTTTAAAGAAGGGACTTAGCAAGTGCACTAGTGAATGAGCTCACTTTAATCTCAGGAGCGTCAGGGGCAACTTTACAAGACGACATGAAACCAGGTCCAGCCTTGCACCTCTTACAATGACCACTGGGACAACCAGCTCTGCAGAAGCCATTGGGGCTGCACTCCGGTCCAGCCTCAGGGCCAGCCAGGCATGGCCTTCCCTCCAGGAATGTGCTGGAACTCTGGGGAAATTTTTTTTTCCTTCCTTATAATTTTAAATATTACTACAAAGTGTAATTTGCTTTTGTAATTAAAACAGTCCAACTTTTTCAAAGTCTGTGGCAACCTTTTTAAAGGTAAACTATGTCTAATTTGCTTTGATGATTTTATAACACCCGCTAGGCTATCTGGAGAGCCTCAGAAGTTGAACTCATTATTTTAAGTAATTTTCCATTTCTAGTAAATATTTATTCTCAAGAACCTTGGGATGGGTAGTAGCCAAGTGTTTCAGGAAGGGCTGGGCCCAGCTGGAAGGGCAAAGCCACAGGGCCTGTCTCGGCTTCACCTGCTGTGAGCACCCTTAGGCTCTCTCCTCCCACTGACGACCTCCAACCCTGTCCCATCGCCAATGACGCCCAGGTCCTCCCTTCCTCCTGCCCTCGCTGCACCCTACACCCCTCTGACTCCTGAGTGGTCTGATTGGTCACAGACACAACATCTAAACTCATCCAGATGAGGGCAGAGGGCTTCTGCTTTGATTCCCGGCTGGGGTGTGGACAGATAGGATTCCCTAAGAGGCAACTCCTGCCCGGCCTGTGTGGCTCAATGGTTGAGTGTTGACCTATGAACTAGGAAATCATGGTTTGATTCCTGGTCAGGACACCTGCCTGGGTTGTGGGCTTGACCACCAGTGTGGGGCGCGCAGGAGGCAGCCGATCAATGATTCTCTTTCATCATTGATGTTTCTATCTCTATCTCACTCTCCAGTCCTCTCTGAAATCAATAAGAAAGTATATATTTTTTTAAAAGAGGCAACTCCTGAAACTTAAGGAAAACTGCATGGATGTTGGAATTTCAGAGAAGACAGAAGAGAGACCTTACATGTCAGCACTGACCCTGATGTCAGACAGGATACAGGTCTGCCAGGCCCCTCGTCCCGATTCCACCCCCTGCCATCTTCTCTCTTGGTGGAGGGAGGGACCTGCGACATGAACACCCTGTCCAGCTCATCATGGAAACCCCATGCGTGGTGAGCCATAGACCCAGACCTTACCTGAGTTACCACGTAGAATCCAAAACTGTGGATATTGTAGAAATACCCTAACCCAAACAGGGCAGTAAAGATACCACTGGCCAGCATTCCGAAAGTTAGGTAATACCTAATTGGCAGGCGCTCCCCTATTATGCCGCTGAGGAGAAAAAAAAGAAAGACAAATATGAGAAAACAAACACACCCATAGTGCAAATGACCCAGCGATCTCCTTCCGGATGCTTTCCAGCTGTTCTCGGAGCTTTTAGAACTCCAGAGCACTACTGTTTCCAAGAAGATTTAATCACAATGACCTCCCAATGGGGCGTTTATTAACCAGAAACTGGTCATTGGAAACATCTTTTAAAGACTTTTTATTTCTAGTGACAGTCACTAACTGTCAAGTAATAAACATCAAACACCATGGCTTACACATATGATGGCAGCCAATTAAAAAAACAACAACAAACTTGTCCGGCTAGTTAATCCTGCTTTTATATAAATAATATCCAGTTAAAATTTCAACTGTCAAACTGTAGGCAAACATCATAAAAAGGAATCACCGTGACCATGAGCAAGCCTCTTGGCCTGGAGCTGCTATTAAGTCACCCGGAGAGGCTGATGGATGGACATCATTCCATGTTCACCCGACTCTAGGCCACGCCCACCTGCTGACACCTGCCAGGCAGGAGCTGGCCGTGAAGGTCCCCACCAAGTCTAACTGTATCTGCCGTGCCACACCATCCGCGTGCCGAGGTGGCGCTGAAAGGCCGTGCCAGGGAGCGGTGCACCCCCTGCTGCAGTGGAGAGCCCACGTGGACTCCACATTGGCCAGATTCTCGTGGTCACGCTCACTGGCCGGCTGCCTGAAAAAGGGTCTTTGCTGGTAAATAAGCAATGATAGAAGCACTTCATTTAAACCAGGTTTCTTCACCTCGGCACTCCTGCCACCTGGGACTGGGTGACCTTCGTGGCGAGGGCCGTGCCGTGTGCTGTGGCATGTGAGCAGCACCCTGGTCTCTGCCCACTGGATGCCCGGAGCACCCTTTCTCCAGCCGGGACAACCATATTTAAAAAATATGTCCCCAGATGTTGCTCTATGTTTCCTGAGGGACAAAATCACTCCCAGCTGAGAAGGACATTTAAATACTGTTTTCTAGTCACTGAGAGAAACATACTCCAGCTGTGGGTCTTTTATTCTATAGGTTGTTGGTGTCCAGTGAGAGCAATCTTTAGAAGAAACATTATTCCTCAAGATGGGACAGGCTGGCAGCCTGGGTGCCAGCCCGGCCTGAGAAGCCGGAGGCTTACACGTACTTCTGTTCTGCTGTGCCACTCGCTTCAGCTTCCCTGTCTGCTGCGCCCGTATCTGCAGCACCGTGCAAATACGCAAACACAAGAAAGGAAACCGCCCTCCACCAGCGGGAACTGCCTGGCTGGCACCACCCACCCACAGGGCATTGGGCTAGGGTGGGCCCAGGTCCTGGTGACGCCGCATCTGGTGGGTCTCAGGGAAGAGGCTCAACATGGACAGAATCCCCGAGATTCTCGAATCTCTAAAGATCTCAGTCTCCAAACAAAAGCCTCTTGGGCTAAAGGCCTTACTTTCTATTACGCTCATTTCCCCCACAACCCGGCTGGACTGACATCATTCCAGTATTTAACCCGCCCCCAACATGTCCTGTTACTCATTTAACATGTACCGCCTTCCTAGTCCGGTCAAGAATGGGAGCAAGGAGAACCCAGGAGAGTAATCACGTGTGGCAGATGCTGGGCATGCGCCATGCGCCAACACCGTGCCGAGCGCCCTGCATGCATTAACGCATTCATCCCCACCTGTCCTCTGGGGTGAGAACGACTATTTCCCCCGTTGTGCAAAGCTGTACAGGGACTTGCCCACGGCCACATGGCAGGTGGTGGAGCCGGGATTCAGATCCCAGCAGTGTCTCTGCATCCTCACCCGCACAGCCCCTGCGCTCAGGTGAGGAGCCTGTGTGTGCTGAGCAGGGTGTCCAGGTGGACACGTGCAGCACACACTTGGTAAGCCGTGGACTCAGTGATTTGGGAACGTAAACAGATGGCGGCCCCGGAAAGCAGAGGCGAGGATGCGCTCTGCTGAGCATCACGAGGAGCCACCAGTGCCCTGCTCCTCAGTGACCACATCCCGCAGGGCTTGCCGTGTGTCCGAAACCCAAGGGCCAGGAAGGCATCGTGGAGAGTCCACCCTGCCCAGCAGTGCGCACCAGCTCTCACTCTTTCCTGGTCTCTGAGAAGAGACTGGAAGGTAAGGGGCCTGTAGGCGGGGCCTAGTGTCACGCATCCTGCCTTCGTCGGTGCACACACCTGAGAAGGTTCTGCATGGAATGGTGTAACGGGCCAGGGTCCCGCAAGCTCAGGCGGACCTACCTCAGGTACATGCCGATGGCGTACGCGCATAGGAAGGAGTAGTCCAGGGCCCCGAGCAGCTGCTGGTAGTTGTCCTGATCTGCACAGTGAAAAGCGACAGGCGGAGGTGAGTGGTGCTTAGCTGTCACTCAATGTCAGTGCGTGTTCCCGAGGGGCAACAATACACAGAACCTCTGCTCTCCGAGGAGGATGGAGAACGTGGCGGATGCGTGCTGCTGGGCTGCTTGGCAAACAGAAATACAGCCACCACATTCCAAACAACCACTAGGCAGTCACTGTTTGTGTGGATAGACCCTCCTGCCTCAGGGTGAGCATCCATTTCTTCATTTCCTCCAGCACCCGCCTGGGCCAGCCCCGCACCAGGCCTCGGTGGTCTGTGCTCTGCGCGCCTTAACTTCCCACTCTGACAAGTACGACATGCAAACCGTGGTCAGATTTCCCCACTAAGAGGATCTTTGTTCGGGCGGTAACACTTCTTCACACAGGCCCCGTGACAGGGCAGCGGCTGGGGGAGTGGGACTGTGGTAGGTTAGCTCCCTGGACACAGTTACCCTCGAGGACATGGGCACTGCGCTGAATTAGCAAGGCTGGAGGAGCCGGAGGAGTGGCCATGCCAGCGTATCCCAGCGCCCGCCGTGGAAGAACAGCCCACTTCAGAGCTGCGGGAACAGAGAACTCACCAAACGGGGCCCAGCCGCAGTCCGTCTCATTGTCCAGGAGCTGGGGAGAGGGGAGGGCGCTGGCTTTCTGGCTCTGGCTGTTGACTCTGACTTCAGCCCCATTCTCGGCAGCGCAGTACTTGTGGAGCTCACCCTGGGACACCCACGGGAGACAGAGGCCAGAGAGAAAGGGCACTCAGCAGGGGTGCAGGGCCAGAACAGCGCCCCCTCTTACCAGCCTTCCTAGGGGTCCTGGCTCTAGGGGAGGATGTCACCGTGGGCAGTCTGCCTGGGACCACAGAACGCGGGCGGGTACGGTTTCCCGGGCTCTCCCGCAGACCCGCTCCTGAGCACACAGAGCAAACACCGCATGTCCAGGGCACCAAAGAGGACTGCTCAGAGCAGCTGTGCAGCTGAACGCTGAATGCCTGTCATCCTCAGACCACCTGCCCCGTCATCCTTGGACCACTGCCCATCATCCTCGGGCCACCTGCCCAGAATGGACCAATGGGTTCATCTTGCTAGATCTACATGGCTGGGCTAAACGCTGCGGCGATACAAGAGAATAGTATGCAACAAAGAGGATACCCCCCACAAACAATATGCCTGACACAAAGGAGCTCCAAGGGTAAGACTCTATTTCCATTTATGATGTTCAAGGACAGGAAAATGACTCCATGGTGACCTTGATTACCATGGCCGGGCACAAGGAGCCTTCTGGGAGTTGGCAAAGGGCCAGAGCTCCACCAGGTGATGATTTCCTGGGTGAGCATGGTGCATGGGACTCATTCGCTCTGTGCTCATGTGGCTGTGTCATCATCACCAGGGCACTGCCCCAAAAATCTAGCCAAGGATTCTGCTTTACAAATTCTAAGTAGCTATCTGCCAAATAGCTTTCCTCCGCAGACCACTGACAGGGAGTGGCGGAAAGGCTGCAGAGGGCAAAAGAATTACAGTCCTGGGTCAGTGTCCTGCCAACGATGAGAAAGTGAGGGAGGGACAATCGAGCTGTAACGAGCTGTCTTTGGCAAAGGACAATTTCCTTGTTCCTCCTACAATAAAGAGTCAAACGCCACCCAAGCCTGTTGACAATCTATAGGCAAAATGATGGAATTCCAACAGGGTCAGAAAATTATCTTGCTTTTCCCCAGGTTATGACTGGCTAGTATGTAGGCTATAAAATCTTCTTTACTCAAAGTCAAGTTTAACTGGCCATTATGTAGGCTATTATCTACTCGAATCTTCTTTACTCAAAGTGTAGTTAAATGCCGGTTTAATAGCTTCCTGCCCGCCCATCACGCAAGCAGGAACTCGGCGTTCTAAGAATAACGAAGAGCCACCACCACAGCCCAACTCAGGGTCAAAGCATGATGATCATAGAAGCGATTTGGGAACAATTTAGGATTGGATGTTTTGGAGAGAAAATTCACACAAGAATAAATATTGAACTATACTTTAGGATTCTGAAACTGTCAACTAATATTACTGAGAGTATACTACCTTTGAAAGTATAAATCCTAAAACATTTTAAATTCAGAAAAGAGAAACTTAAAAAGCAAAGCTGCCAAATAACTTGCTTCTACATAATTCATTTTCCCCATTTACCTTCCCTGCCCCCCGCCCCCCTTGTCAGTTGTCTCTTAAAGTGACTAGTTCCTTACAGAGATTACAGGCAGGATAAGAAACTAAGTGTTTTATGATTTCTTACCTTAACAATGCTGATAGGTTTTCGAGATAAGTGGAAACTCGCATACAGCAAAAATGTCAAAATGAAAATGAAGGTTCGATACCTGAAACACAAAACAGTGTAGGAAATGATGCCCAATAACATGAGCTGCATGAGGAATACATGGCCACTGTAACTCTTAAATTTTCTTATGCTGCATATTATTCATTCAGTCATTACCAAGTATTGAATCCTATTGATCATCCTATATAATAAAAGGCTAATATGCAAATTGACCCTAATGGCAGAACGACTGGTCGCTATGATGTGCACTGCCCACCAGGGGGCAGACACTCAATGCAGGAGCTGCCCCCTGGTGGTCAGTGTGCTCCCACAGGGGAGTGCTGCTCAGCCGAAGCTGGGCTCACGGCTGGCGAGTGCAGCGGCAGTGGTTGGAACCTCTTCTACCTCTGTGGCAGCGCTAAGGATGTCCGACTACTGGCTTAGGCCTCCTCCCCACAGGAAGGCAGGTCCTTCTGTGCCCTGAGACCCAGCCCCTCACCCTGAAGAACTCACCCTCCTGAGTGCATGAATTTCATGCACCAGGCCTTTAGTATCACTATAATATTATATTTTAAAAGTGAGACTTCTGTTTGGTCCAAATTGAAACTATTTAAACATTCATTTTAAAAAAACCACTATAAATGCCCTAGCTGGTTTGGCTCAGTGGATAGAGCATCGGCCTGTGGACAAAAGAGTCCTGGGTTTGATTCTGGTCAAGAGCACATATGGTGGTTGCAGGCTCCTCCCTGGCCCGGGCCCTGGTTGGGGCGTGTGAAGGAGGCAATGTGTTCTTCTCACATTGATGTTTCTCTGTCTTTCCCTCTCTCTTCCACTCTCTCTAAAAGGTCAATGGAAAAATATCCTTGGGTGAGGATTAATACCAACAACAAAAACAACACCATAATCAAAGAGAAATCTGGGACTCAGAAGATGAACACATGTTTACAAAGCAGACAGAAAGGAATGATTCTGTAGTCTGAAACAAAATTAACTGCAAGCTTCTTGTAAGCGGCTATCCTGGGCACTGACGATCATATTTTTTACTTTTTAGCTTCTATGCAACTTTTCCGAAGGACACAAGCAAGGCAGAGACACAAATATCTCACTGACCTCAATGAGAAAAACCGAGTGATGCTGACAAGCTATGAATAAGGCCAATGCATAAAAATACTGGTCAAAGCCCTGCTGCTCTTTCTGGTTTATGAGAAAAGCAGTCATGGGGTGAGGGTTGAGGGGGAGGGGGAGTGCTGAAATATATGGGCATCTAAAAACAAAAGATACTTTAGTAAGAAGATAAAAGTTCATTCCAGTCTAAAAATTTGAACCATGCTATTATGGAAAAACATTTCTTAAGGGGAAAAATACATCAGGAGGAAAAAGTATTTAGCAAGAGATAATGAGAGGGGCTCCCCCCAGGAGGGCAGGTTCTTCTGTGCCCTGAGACCCAGCCCCTCACCCTGAAGAACTCATCCTCTTTCTGGCCTGGAAAGGCCGGTGACTTTCAAGTGGAGTGATGGCTGGGAGTGATAATTACCCAGGACAGAGGCGGCGGAGATAGGAAAGAGGCAGCAGGGGCCCCAGCCCACAGAGGAGCCATGGCCACTGGCCTTGGTGGTGCTGGGACCCTCCTCCCAGCTCCGTCTACAGCTGTGATTGACACCTCAAGGGCAGCTTTCCTCCAATAACACAAAGAATCCTAGGGATGCCTGCCTCTCTGGCCAGTAGGGGACAAATAAATATTTCTGGATTAAAAAAAAAAAAGGTCATATTTCAGGTGGGGAAAAAAGGTTGGCGGGACCATGGGACCAGAACCTTTAACTGCCAGGATACCTGTGCCTTAGGGAGAGGAAAACACTCAGCAACTACTCCAGGAATGAGTAACGACATGCCCCCACGTGCCCCTCTTCGTCAAGGAAACACACACTGAGGGTTTTCCTAGGATTCTTCACTCTCCAAGCCCAGGCCAAGGACCAGATAGGAAAAAAGTAAAATAATCAGAAATGAGTGCATATTTTATCCCAATGGACAAAGACTACGCAGGTATAGTGGGTTTGTCCCAAAGACCAGGCCTTTGTCCTTATGTTTCTGAAAACCATCTGTTTGAGTCAGGAATGACATTCTCTCAGTTCTTTGCCTGAAGCTCTGTTATCCCACCTAACTCTAGGCTCCTATGTGCCTGAAGTTGCCAGCAAAGGAAGATTCTAGGCCATCGGAACTCTGTAAGCCCTCTACCCAAATTTCCAGCCCAAGGGCAGATTTGCTGGCTACTTCTGTCCACACTAGATGTAAATTACAAGGGTGTGTGCAGCCTATGGGACCCTGACCTGCCCCCATTTGGGTACAGGGGTCCCTTTTCCAATCTCCACAAGGAGTATTTTGAAAAGTCCTCAGACTGGGTTACCTTCACACCTCCCAAATCCGAGTATGAAGGAAGAATCTGGTGACAGGTATGGGACCTACCAGGAGAATCTAAAGTTCATAACCACCCAGCTAGGAAGGACTTTGAGACAGTAGCTCTACTTAAATGGGCCGTGGGTTCATGCTCTCTACCCACAGAGTATTCTATTTATAAATATTCTATTTTTATTAAACATATTCACATATTTATAAAATAGAACAAATAACCCAGAACTGAAGAGCTCCTCCATATGTTCAGACAATGTCTAAAGAGTCCCGGGACCCGAATACACCTGCATTCTCAGGTAGTCAAGATGTCTAGGGTATCGAAACGTAGTGGCAATCCCTGGGCCAGGGCCCCCCTTCCCTGGGCCTCCATCTCCATCCCTGGGCCCCTGCCCCTTCTCTAACTGGGCCTGGCAGTACAAAGGTGGTTCCAGGACTGGGCCTCATTGGGGGATACCGAGCAGAGCACATGCCCAGGGACCCTCCATGAACACGTGGCCACAGAGGAGAGCAGCATCCGTTTCCAGCTGAACTGAATGTTCAGCTCGGTTTTGGGTGGAACTGAACTACCTTGATGACTCAGCCAGCAGGTTGCCAGGTTCCCTCCGAGACCCTTTTTATTTCTGCGGGATCATCTTGGGTTACGGGCTAAAGTCCTAACCCTCCTCAGTCCTTTGCCACTTTGTGGTTTTACCTTCATTGTCTTTCTTCCTTTATCATTCATCTTTTATCCATCTCGTACTGAGTTGCACACTGCCCCCCTAAATTCATGTCCACCTAAAAGTCTCAGAATGTGACTTTATTTGCACATAGTCTTGCGGATGTAATTAGTTAGGCTGAGGTCATACTTAACTCATGTATGACCTCAAATCCAATGAGATCCTAAGTCCAGTGACTGACATCCTTATAAAAGCCAAGTGAAGACACAGAGACAGACAGACAGACAGGAAGACCCTGTGACAATAGGCACAGGAGGGCAGAGGGCTGCCAGCCACCGCCAGAGGCTGGAAGAGGCAGGAAGGACTCTTCCCAGAGCCTGCAGTGGAGCGGCCCTACTGACACCTCGATCTCACACTTCTGGCCTCTGGAACGGTGAGAATACATGTCTGTTGTTTTAAGCCACGCAGTGTGTGGTACTTTGTTACAGCAGCCCTAGGACACTAATACAGTCCTCTACTTTTGTGTTTTGTGTTACATTTAGGCTTGTGAATATTAAGAAAACACAATTAAAAATGAATGATCGGATCCCTTCATTCATCAGTGTCCCACTAACTTTGTGCAGTTATGCCTGACTCCAGCATTGGAAGAGTGTTTGGGTTAATCCCAAGTTTCTAGCAAAAAAAGCCCATCTTGACAATGATGGCCCACGACAGGTGCACCTTCTAAGCTTCCTTAGAAATGCTCCCAGCTGAAGAGCAGCCTGCTCCGCGGTAAGACTCAATGCAGAATGTGTTTCCTCCTTTGAGTGTTATTTATCTCAGTCATATGCAAATAAGGAATACACAAATGCTGTAGATGAGAGTCACTGAGCAGTCTGACTTGGCACCGAAATTAGCCCAAAGACACCCTTAATTTAGAAACAATGAGACCACACAGCTGTGATGCGAGTCCTTTTCACAGCATCCTAGGGAGGCACATGACTTTGGTGACGTCAGCCCTGATCACTTGGTTAAGGGCTGCCTGCCAGACACTCCCCCCACCCCCTTAGGGAAGCTATAACCTTTCTCTCTAAGTAACTAGTAAGGAATTTGTGGGAACACACTTTGAGATTAAATAAATAAGCTCTTCCTCCAACTTTGCCCCAAGACTGTGCGTCCCTTGGTGATCCTCACCTAAACTAAGCATTGCCAATGGTGACAGATTGGCTGTCCAGGTTACGGACACTCCCGTATCCTTAGGAGCTGCCCTTCTGCTGTGGGGAAGGGCTTTCCTTTCTCCCACTTACCCACTTACTGAATTATAGCCGCGTGGACTCACTGGATTCCAATGATATTCAAGGGCTATAATCCATTACTAGTATCATTTATTTTAAATATCAAATCATCTCAGACTTGGCAGTGAGAGCCCTTTCGTTCTTAAGCACGCCCTTATTTTCTGGCGCGAGATATTCCTGGCTCCTCTTACTTCCCCTGCCCCAGCACTGACATAGCCCAGTTTCCAAAGACGCCCAGCTCCCTCCATGGGAAACGGCACATAGACACCAAGATCTGGCACCAGGTGTGCTCATGTTGTGGTGTGTTGCTGTTCCCAGGGCCTCTTGGTGGGCAGGGATAGGACATTTTACACACACACACACACACACACACACACACACACACACACATGCAATATCAGAGGTCCTCAAACTTTTTAAACAGGGGGCCAGTTCACTGTCCCTCAGACATTCCACACATGCGCACTGCAGGCCCGGGACGAGTCGGCTGCTAAGCAGGACAGGCAGCGGCGGCAAAAACACCCGGCGGGCCGGATAAATGTTTTCGGCGGGCCGCATGTGGCCCGAGGGCCGTAGTTTGAGGACCCCTGCAATACATACACACACACCACATACACACACAGAGGCATATATATCTAGTTCTCCCCTGCTTTCTCACCAGTTCCTCTTAATTCCTATCCAATACCACACGATTCACTCAGTCCCTCCCTGCCCATATTTTTAACTCCTTCACCATCAGTGAGCAGCTGTTTCCCTTCTGTGGTATTCTTGACAAAATCTGAATCTAATCAGGAGGAAATACTAGATACATCCCAAACAAAAGACAGTCTATTAAAAAAAAGGCTTGTACCTTTCAGAAATGTCAAGGTCATAAAAGACAAAGAAAGGCCAAGAAACAGTTCAGATGAAAGGAGATTAAACTTACAGGACAGCTAAATGCAGTGTGCAGCTCTGGACTGCATCCTGGGCCAGGAAGAAAGCTCTAAAGACATTACTGGACATCTGGTAGGATTTTGAATATGGACTATGGATTAGATGATAGAACCTAATCAGTGTTAAATTTCCTGATTTTGATCTGTGTGTGTAGCTATATGAGAATGTCTTGTTTATAGGAAATACTTGCTGATGTATTTAGAAATAAAACAACATAATGTCTGTAACTTACTCTCAAATGTTCATAAGGCATTTTACACACACACACACACACACACACACACGCACGCACATGCACGCAGAAGCAAAAAACACCAGTGCTTTGGATTTGTTTGCAGGTGGAGCCCAGGCCTCAAAGCTGCCCTAGGTCACTGTACTTGAGATTCAAAGCCCAGGAGAGAGACCTGTAGTCCCTACTCCCACCCCCGCCCCCGCCCGATTCCGCCCTGCCTCCTGCTGCACCTGCACTGTTCGCTGTTTGAGGAAGGTCCTGGGAACAAGGCCTCGGCCTTGAGGGCCTCCACTGGTTGCCGTGAGATGGAAAGTCCTGAGACTCACCTGCCTATCCCAACTGCACACAAAGGAGGGGTGTCAGTTCCCCAACGGAAGTCAAAGTGATGCTAGAAAGGGGCGGGTGTGCTGGGTAGAAACACAGAGAAAATGTCCTCCGTAGGAATGTTAAAGCCAGTCTCTTTAGGATTGCTAAATCTCAGCTAAAAATAACTTTTAAAGGTCAAAGAACAAGTTGGAGGCAGAGATGGAAGAGAACTGAGACAAATACTCTGTACCCTTGCTACCCAAAGGGTGGCCAATGGGCTGATGGCACATTGCCTGGGAGATGCAGACTCTCAGGCCCACCCCGGACCTATGAGTCAGAATCTGCATTTTAACAAGTTCTCGGGGTGATTCACATGCTCACTAAAGTTAGAGAAGCCCTGCTCTATCTCTGTAGGGCTCACCCGTAAAAAAATAAGAATCTGCGATACACAGGAGTTCTTTGTAACATTCTTTTAATTTTCTTCTGTGAGTTTGAAAATTATATCAAAATAAAGTTATAAAACCAAGAAGCTAAACTCCCCCCAAATAAAAGGTCAGTGTTGGAACACTTGTGGCTAGATTTGCAGCAGGCATGAAATGAGTCAATGCGGGGACTGCTCTGGAAAGAATGGCATGTCTGAAGTCCCACCTGACACCCAGCAGAGGCCTGAGAAGATGCAAAGGGTGTGGAGGCCACAGGTGGGTTGTCGTGATGAGATGAAGGGGTCCAGAATACGCCAGTAGGGCATAAAAATATTTTGAGGGGAAAGCATTTGAGTTCCTGAAATCTCTTCTGTCTAAAAGCAGAGCCCCCGAAAGAACTCAACTGTCCCAAGTCCCTCCCTGGGAGGACACAGGGGAGACCGACTCATTACTGAAGGTGAGAAGTGTCCACCTCACACCCACAGACACGACCAACATTATCATATCTCCCGTCCATTCTCCTAAGGCCACTTACATTTCCAAAAAGGCATCTGTTTTCCCATCAGTGCCCCTGTCCTCCTCCTCTTCCCCTATTAAGGTGGCATATTAGCCCCAAATTCTAATACCTCTTGGAGTCACATTTTTCTGTAAACTCCTATATATATGTGATTACGTTTCTTTTCTCTTGTGAATCTTTTTGTCAGTTTTATTTGCATGCTCCCAATTACTGAACCAAAGAGGGTAGAGGAAAACTTTTCCTTCCCAAATAAGATCAGGAGGGGAGACACCACTGAGACGGTGGGTTAGAGGCCAGAGAGCCCAGCTCTAGACTCTGCCCTCACCATCGGCTCCCTCCAAGGGGCACGGAATTCATGACCACTCCCGCCCTTCCCGGAAAAGGATTCTCAGAGCACACAAGCAGGGTGTCTCGGAAGAGAAAGTTGCGTTCTGGTCAGCATCTAACTTGTTAAGATTTCACTTTCTCTCTGGGAGCTCTGCCCCAGTTAGGCCACTCACTGAGCTCAGAGTTCATATACTTTTCACTCACAGGCATGTTATAACCCTGTCAGTGGTCGGCGGTCATTTTTCTGTGGGAGCTGTGATTATTACAGAAACCACTGAAGACCATGAAGGAGTCCACACGCTACCCGTCAGCGCCAGAGCCAAAGATGGAGGCCAATGGCAACGTTCCTCACAGCTTCCACCACCGCTAAGTGACTCCATGGTTACAGGGAGGATAGCATCCGTGTGCATTTGATCATGAAACCGGGGAGAGCCGGCTGCACAGTGGCCCTCGCCCACACTCAGGGCCATGCTGAGGCCAGAGCCGCCAGGACTTACCACTGGTCCCGGGAGAATGAGATGATGAAGCGAATGCCGGCAGGGAGTCGAGCCATTTACACGTGGACCTCAGAGCTTTGGCCACGAAATCAGACGCTTCATAAAGAGGTTAGTAATCCTGGCTCCCAGTCCCTCTCTTGTCCCTGCACTCGCACAGGCTGGAAGCGGAGATGTCCTTTCGGCTCGTGCCCCCTCCTCCTTTCTGCAGAGGCTTAGGTCTCTACAATGAGAAAGAGGAGTTGAAAAGTCAGGGGTGCTGACAATGGCACCTTGGAGTCCCGGGCAGGAGAAACTCCCTATACAGTTGTTAGCCAGCCCAGATCAAAGCTGGCCTTCCTGGGTGATGGGAATGCCCACCGCCAGGGCCACTAGGTGGCAGCACAGCGTCTGCCTGGGGAGGGGGCGGGGCTTGTTCAGAGATCGCTGAACTGAATTTCACATGATGTTCTGATGATATAAAAAGAACCACTGAGTTCATCTCTATCTGGAAGGCATCTAGAGATCAACCCATTCAACCTTAATCACAATACTCTACAGAATATTGACATTCACGTGAACCCAGTATGCGCCCAGTGGTTACAGAGCAGGCCAGGGAACCGGATGTGTTCCATTCCACCCACGCTGGACCAGGCCACAGCTGAGCCACAATAACAGAGGGGAATGTGGGCCTGGACCAGATGGCAGGCCATCAAACCAATCATTTAATTGTGGCTTTGCAACTGAATCAAAAAAGCTGAGGGAATGAATTTCACCTCTTAGCTGCTTCTCCATTTCTCCTGAGGCCACCTCAGAGGCCATGGGAAATGACCCCATTCTGAAGGCCGAAAGGAATGTGTAGGGGTGCCCCCAAACAGAAAAGGGGCCCCAGCACACCAGGCAGGCCTCCTGTCCCAAAGCCATGACTTGTAGTTTTCATTCTTCTACACTTGGCAACAAGGAGCCTTTGGACCAATGTGTTAAATAACACAATTCCCAGAGTATAGAGCATGGGCCGTTCTGTCTTACACTCACTGAAAAATCACAGGTTATATAATTTTTAAAAAGAAAGCTACTTTTGAGTAAACACTAATCTTGATTTAAAGAAGCTGATATTTATTTAATGTCTTCAAAACATTTCCTTGGGATAACAGACACATAACAGCAAACAGTTCAGATTTGGAGGACTTACACTTAGATTCGTAAGTGCCTGTCTTTTCAGTTAGACCCGTTCCCGGTGTTCATTCCTGCCATCACTAAATCAATCAACCAACCTCAACTCAATTCTGGTCAAACCTGTAACAGCAGCAACAATCCAGAAGGCGCTGGAAAAGCAATGGGAAGAAATGTTCCCTTTCTTTTAAAATCGTGTGGGCTCTTCCTCCTGTAAACCAGGTGAGCAAGTGCTGCAGCCTCATAGTAAGTGCAATTAGAACACGTGAAGATGGTGAGTTTACATGTGGGGTGTTAAGAGCTCAGTGTCATCCCAGGGAGGGGTCGATGGGGGGAAAGGAGACCTATGTAATTCTTTAAACAATTAAAGAAAAAGAGCTCAGTGTCATGAGTCCTCTTCCTCCAAAGCGCGAGCAGTGCCCTCAGAAAATCATTCCACTGAGCGCTGGTGGGACCACGAGGCCTCCGTAGGTGAGCCCACGGCCATTCCGGCCATTCCGAGGAAGAGGCAGCCGGCTCACTCCAGAGGAACAATGAGGCCAGCTGCTGGACTAAGTGGGCCCAAATCTGGTCGGTCCAGTTTCTCTCAGTCCCCTCCCCCTCCACCTCACTTCCTGCGGCCCAGCCCCTTCAAGGAGAGGGCAGCAGAACTGTTGTGGGCACACAGCCCAAGCACATCAGAGGGCTTTTTGAAAAATGGCTCTCACTGGCCCCCCTGGACCTCACCACCACAACAGGGAAGTGTCAGAATATCGGTTTCATTCTGTTGTCAGAGAGCAGCTTGGGAAACACCCATTAGAGCATCTTCATGAAAATGTGCAAAACACACGTTTTTCTTCTTATCTTCCCAACAGCCCAACTAGTCAACCGTTAGGAACGGCCCGAGGGAAGTTAGCATGGGGGGGGGGCACCCGCAGACTCCCCCTTGGTGATCGGTGCAGCCAGAGCAGAGCCCTGTGCTCCCCGGAGAAGAAAACAGTGAGACTCCAAAGTAAAGGCCAGAGTAAGGTGGAAGGTCTTCCCAGAGCTGCAGCTCGGCTGTGGGTACTCAAACCAGCCCACGCGTGTTTTAAAGGGCCCATTAAAGACACAGTTTCTCCAGTGGATCTTCTTTTAAGGCAAAGGTGGGTGAGAATTGCATGTCCCCCCAAAACGTGTTCTGAGAGAGAGGAACTTCCTTTCCAGAAAACACTTTCTGTGGTTTGTGCTTTAAAGGCTCTGCTCCATGTGAACTATGAATGACAATGGCCCTAGCGCTTCCCTGAGGCTTAAATACAAAAGCGCATCCTCTCCTCCCCTAGGACCACGGCCAGTGCAGGCCCAGCAGGTGCGAGGAGCCAGGGCTGGGGCAGCCGGCAAGCTGGATCTAAGGGAGTTTAAGGAGCGAGCAACGGGGGTAAATCTGGGCTAGTTGCCCAGGCAAACCACCTCACCCTATTTAAGTTCAGGTCAGGCGAGCTTTCCGGGTAGTGAGCCCCGCAGACTTAGGGTTCCGCCTTTAGAAGACTTTCCAGAGTCCTCCATTCAAATGCGTCTCCAGTCGCCGGTTGAGGCAGCCTGAAGCTGGGAGAAAGGAAACTGGCGCGCGGCGGTGGCCGGCGGCTGGGGCACTTTCTGGCGCCTCGAGCCCTACAAATACAGAAGGCGCCGTCGCCCGTGTGGCAGGGAGACTCACAAAATGGGAACCAGCTGCTTAACAAACAACCCAAAGCCCCGGCAATGTACGCGGAGCCTCCAGGCG
>NW_005871568.1:92312-99234 GCF_000147115.1 Myotis lucifugus | reverse complement strand
TCTTTAAGGGTGTTCAGAGCTGAGCGAGGAGGGTGCTACTAAATGGGGCCCACTGGGGGTGCCCGTATCCAATGGCGCAGAGCACGGAGCCGCCCCCAAAATTGTGAAAGTGCCGCAGAAGCGTCTCGTCCGGGCTCTGTGGCCAGCGGCTATGGAGGCCCCCTCGAGTTCATCAGAGTCACGGGCCTTTGGAGTTATTACGTTCTCGTGAGGCAGCTGTGCAGCTTCCGGGTCTTCTCGCTATCACCTATTGGGGGCAGCATGAGTCCTGCGTCCATTAGACTTGTCCGTAGCCGCGTTCGACACGCACGGTGGCAGCGGCTCGGCCCCTCCCCTTTCCTTCAGTCCCTGCCTGGTCCTCCCCAGGCCTCGGAGCGGCCCGGGATCCCAAACAGCCCTGGGGGCGCCCGGGCCGGTTGTGGCCGTCCCCTACCCCTCACTCCCCACCCGCCGTCGCCCGCTCAGGATTCTTGGGGCACCCTGTGTCCTCGCACCTGGCATTTCTCCACTGGCCACCCGGAGCTTCCCAAAGGCCCCGTGTCTGTAAGGTAGGTCTTACCTAATGGCCGCGAAGCCAGACCAGCTAAAGGGGGCCGCCTGGGCCTCCGAGCCTTTCCGCCCGCTGCCCCTTCTCAAGGGTCAGAACCATGAAGCGGGCGCTCTACTAAGTGCACATGGGGCCACGGGCAGGCTGTGTTGAACCATCTTCCATCACACCTGTACACGCGTGGCACGCAGCTCACACGGCTGTTCTGGACTCCAGCCTGGCCCCAGTCACTTGCACTGACACCCACCATTGCTGGGGCCTCACAGACAGTTCCCACGTCAACCCAGTATCAGCCCAGGAACACCTTTCCGAATTCCACTCTCGCGTCTTGCCAAACATTGACCTTGGGCAGCCCCGAGCAGGGCTGGATCATAGATGAGCCTGGGGGTACCCACAGAGCACTCCCAGCACACACTGCGTCCAACACAGCCAGGTCCCAGCTCCCAGGGAGGGCAAAGAGAGGCAGGAAAACACCTTGCCACAAAATTCCTGAAAGACTGCCCCTAATTAAAACAATCCTTAAGGCTAGAACCCACCAAGGCCAGGCTGTAAGTGCTCCAAAGGTCTGTATGAACAGTGCCCTGGACCTCGAGGCACACTGCCCTGCCCTGCCCAGCACCCCTTAGGCAGGCCTCCTCCCTGCCAGGCCTTATAGCCCCTCCCCCCTTTCCAGAGCACCCTTATACCTTTTCCTGTTGGTTGAGCTGGGTCATGTCAAATGCACCCCTTCTTTATGCTTTTGAGAAGTGTTTATGCAGAAAGGAAACCTGCCGGCCTCACTGTGGCCCCAAGGTACAGCAACAGGGTGCCTCCTACCCTAGCCCAGGGCCTCTGGACTTCTCTCTCTCTCTTTGGCAAGGACTCTTTCTGTGGAATTCCTCTCTCGGCCAATTCCTTCTCCTCCTTCCCTTAACGCTCTATTCCTGGTGATGCCCAAACCAGCCCAGTCTGCTTCCATCTGGCTCACACCACAGTCTGCTCAGGGCTCCTCTGCTCTCCTGGAACCTGGGCATCAGCCTCCCCACTTCCAAGCTCTCCCTCAGGCAGAGCTTTCCCAGCTGCCTCCAGCTGCTGTCCTGAAGCAGGTCGGATGCTGTCATTCCTGGACACCCTTCAGGATCCCTGTCGCCTGCAGGAAGGAGAGCACATTTTTTAGTACCTGGAAAGCAAGGCCTGAGCTCATGCTTGCAGCCTCCTGCCCATACCTTCTGGATGGCTCTGCAGTTTCCAAGACAAGCGCTTTCTCACGAGTCGGTGTTTCTGTCTTGGCCCTTCCCACCCCAGCCTTTCCTAGTGAGCACGAACTCTGAGGCAGGTCAGCATTCTGTTCTCTCTGGCCATCTTCACTGCACTTCCGGGCACTGTGGACACCTCTTCATCCTGACTTACCACGTGAGCCGGGACTAGTTCCTTCTAAATCTATCTTGGGGGTCAGAGAGATTCCCCAGGTTGTGCACTGACTTGGAGGACACTGATCCATGTTTGTAATTGTACGAATGAATGCAGTGTGGACAGTACAGGGCATCCTGATGTTTTTCACATAGAAAATATCTGTATGGCATACTGGGCAAATCCAGAGGGGACCTGGGTGGTCCAGATCATATTTGCTAATTGGAAAGATTAATCTTCTAATTTTATAAAGATTAAGACTTAGTTATTTAGCAAATATTAATCTTTTATAGGATTATAAGAAATACTTAAACATGCATTAGAGCATTCAGTAAGTTTGTGTAAGACTCCCACATAAAAGTTCCCATTCTGAAATGAAAGCTTGTGATTGGTCCGACGAACATCCAGGCTTTATGCTGACATGGCTGCACATAAGCTCAGGACAGAGCAGGCAGCTGGGACATCACTATTGAGACCTTTCTTCTTGCAGGTAGCTAACTTTGAAGCCGTTATTTACAATCACACAAACTTTACAACAGTTGAAATGATATTTAAAGAATCGACAACTCTCCCTTTTCTTTCATTGATGTGTAATATTGACTTTTCTGGTGAGAATCGAGTGAACTTCCAATCCAGTTGGATTTTTCAGATCCAGTATTTCAAAATCATGACCAAGTGTGCCAGGCCAGCCGCGGGCTGCCCTCGGGCTGCCGTTGACACAGCGGTGGCCAGGGTTCCAGGTGCCCAGACTCCGGGCTGCCAACTGAGCACGCTGCCTTGGCAGGACCCTGCCTTAACCCAAAACGTTCATGCTTGCTTTGCATTTGTTTTGATTTTATTTCAGTACGAGAGGAGCACTAAATGAGAGGTTTGTTCACTCTTACCCAACAGGGGTTAACTGGGTGCCCAAGGAGGCCAGCCCTATGCCAGCACCGAGGCCTCAGGTCAACAAGGGGTCTTTGCCTTTGAAGAGTTCATAGAGCAAACGCCCAGGTGGCAAGAACAGGGAGGCGGATGTGAGGGTGAGGGGAAGGGTTTCTATTCATCCCCTAGGGCTGCCCTAACCAAGTACCCACACTGGCCAGCCAGATGTCTGAGATGAAAGTGCTGGCAGTGCCATGCTCCCTCCGGAGGCTCCAGGCCACAATCTGCCCGCCCCTTTCTCTTAGCCTCTGGTGTTGCTGGCTCTCCTGGTGTTTCTTAGCTTGTAGCTGCATCACTCCAGTCCGCCTCTGTCGTCACATGGTGTCTTCCTGTGTGTCTGTTCATAGCATCTTCCTTCTGTGTGTGTGTGTCTGTGTCTCTCCTCTCCTAAGGACACCAGTCAGATTGGATTTAGGGGCCACCCTCCTCCGGTAGGGCTTCAACTGAACTAGTTACATCTGCAACTACCCTAGTTTCAAATAAGGTCCCATTCTGAGGTTCCAGGAAGGAAATGACATTTTTTAGGGGGGGGGGTCACTATTTAACCCAGCACTGGGCTATTACATAAGGGGAGATGAGTGAAAAATGCATCCCCAGGGTGGCAACATCAGGAAGCCGTTAGCACCCTAAGCCTGAAGAAGGAGAGAGCTGAGGCTGCAGAGGAAACTGCTAGACAAGAAGAGGGGCTTGGGGAGGGAATGCGGCCGCTGTGAATGTACAGCCCAGCGAGGAAGGAGCAGGAACAAACAGCCCACTCTCCTTTCCTCCCGCCTCCCACCGGCCAGCCCAGGCATGGAGGCCAAGAGCCCCACTGATGCCCCTCCCCTCAAATGAAGGCAGTAGACAGGTAACCAGCAATCCCAACACTGCTACACATTATAATAGAGGACACACCACGGGTGCAAGAGGGGGTCACCTTGCCCAGACTAAATGGTCACAGGTGGTCACATCTCGGCAGCAGAGGAGGAGCTGGCCAAGAGCACAATGCAAGCTGCAAGCTGGTTTGGGGAGTGGCGATGGTGCAAATAATATGGCGAGGGGAGGAGAGCTCCTGTGGCAATCCAGGCCTGAGATTATGGTTGTTGGGAGTGCAGACTCCAGAAAGGTCTAGAAGGTGAGAGAAAGGAGGCAAAGGAAAGAGAGGAGCCAGGATGACACCCAGATGTCTGGCCTGGGCGGCTAAGTGGGTGGTGGAGAGAGGGAACATACAGAGGACACACAGACTTGGGGTGAGACTGGGCTAGGAATTTACTTGTACTTGTTGAGCATTTGGTTCCTGGGGGATTTCTCAGTGGAGATGTTGACCAGGGTTGGATTTGTGGGTCTGGAGTCTCTGGAAGAAGCCTAGGCTGGCAAGGGAGGCTTGGTATTGACAGCAACCGACAGCATGAGACTAGACTGAATCCCCAGAGGGGCTAATATTTCAGGGCCAGGCAGGGAGGAGGGGTCAGAACCATGGGTGGAGGGTGGGAAAAGCCAGGAAAGCGTGATGTCCAAGAAGCACAAGGAACGCAGTGTTTCCAGAATGAGAGAGAGTGGGATGCTGCAAAGAAGCCAGGTCTACTGGCTTCACCCAGAAGATTGTGGCTGATGCTTCCATGAAGGTGGGGTGGGCGGCAGCTGCTGTGGGGATTGAGTGGGCGTGGGGAAGAAGAGGCAGCAGGGAGCAGACAATGTTTCAGGAGAGGAGGAGAGAGAAGGGCCCAAGGCTGGAGAGGGACTGGGGGAGGAGGAAGGATATTTTTAAATGTAGGGATGTTTGCGAGCATATACAGAAGTCGGGAGAACACTACAGTAAAGCCCACGTACCCAACACCCAGCTGCATCAATGATCAATGCATAGCCAACCTTCTGTCCTTTCTGTTTCGACCCACTTCCTTCTCCCCAGGAATATTTTGCAGCAAATTCCAGACATTATATTTCATTTGTAAAGTTTCACTGTGGATCTCTAAAAGATACGGTTTTAAACGTAACCACAATACCATCATCAGGGCTCCCCCAACAAGAACAATTCCATAACGGCATCCAGTGCCCAGCCCATGTTCTCACTTCCCTGACTGTCCTGAAAATGTTCTGGCCCTCAGTTTTGTTTGTCTTTCAATGGGGATCCAAACAGTCCACACGTGTATGGCTTGTGTCTCCTAGGTCTCCCCTCTGTAGATTTCCCCAGCACCCCCCCCCTTCTCTCTCTACCCCAGCAATGTGTTGCCGTCATTGTTATAGAGGCCAGGCCATTCATCATGCAGTCTCCCTCACTCTGCTTGTGCTGACACTGTCTTCATGATTCCGTCTAACATGTTTTTCCTGAAATTGACAATGAGGGCTAGAGGCTCAATTAGATTTGGGTAGATTCAATGCAAGCACATAGCATCTGGTCAGCTTTCTGGTCTTAGATGTTCCTTGTCTAGGTTCATTAATTCATCAGAAGTCAGAATTCACAGAAGTGGTGAAACTGCTATTTTCAGTCTTTCTTTCCTCGTTGCTAGCATACTTCTGTAAAGAGGACTCCTCTTCAATGATTTAACATCAATTAGTGGACCCTGAGGTACAGTTTGCATAGGAAAGGCAGGATAAATGCAAGCTCCCTCTTTTGCCACTTTTCAAAATGAGTTGGTTTTCTAGTATTCTTCAAAAGTTACCCATGCATTTCTTTGGCATTTTATTGTATGCGCCAGTGGACAGAGTCACAGTTGGTGCGTTTTGACCCACTGCAGTGATGCTCCTGACTGCAGCTCATTTGCCCGTCTTTGGCCAGTGGGGGCCTCTACTAATTGTCTTGAGTCCATCTGACATGACACCGGTACATGATAGTGTCCTTGCTTTCCACTGTGACAAGATGTTGTTCTGAGCTCATTTCATACAATTCCTGCCTCAGATCTGGAATCTGCCATTTCTCTTTGGAGGCCGGCTCCTCAAGTAGTTAGAAGAGAGGACGCCAGCAGGTATGTACAGGAGAGGAGGCCACACCCTCAAGGACACAAGTCCCCTCAGAGGCAGAAAGAAAAGGAATCCAAAACAGGTGAGGAGGAATGAGCCCCAGGTTGGAGAAGGCACTCTGCAGGCAGCTCACGTTGTACGTGGGAAGACAAGAGCTGAGAGTTCGTATCTGTTTTTCCTTTGTTGCAGGAGGTAAAGTCAGTCGCTCAGCGAGGAGAGAGGAGGTGGCCTCTGGTGTTTGAGGAAAACCGAGGATTTAGGGTAACAAGTGAGAACACTGACTAGGGACGGCTGGAAGGAAGGAGATGGTTAATTTCTATGGGTGCCCATCTGTGTGGCGGCGTGAGTGTGTCAGTGAGCCCAATGCTGAGAGGACAAACAGGTGGATGGGCCCAATTTGAAGGGAGGGCGTTTGCCATCCCCCACCCGCAGTGAGGAGTCACTCCTTTCCTGGGCTTAAGAGGCAACTCTGACACCTACTGGAAAGTTTGGTCTTTCACGTGAGAGTCACTAGAAGGAGAATGATTTTATGTGCAGAATGAGGCCCTTGCTAGGAGCTGGGCTTGTGATGGATGAGAAGTAAGACTTTTCAGAAAGGACCGTCTGTCCAGGAGCTCAGTCTCTCCAGGGAAGAGGACTGTCCAGGTGAGGAGCGTGTCCCCGGAATGCGCTATGCGTGATAAGGGGCGCGGTGGCTGAGAAAGGCCCCAGCGCCCTGGGGAGGAACTAGAGCCCAGCTGCAGGGGCTGCCGGCTTCTCTTCACTGTAGGCCACCGAGCGCGTTGTGAGGCACTGTCCTTGCTACAAAGGTGAATCGGACAGGTCCATTCTCAGGGAGCTCACAATGCAATCGGAACAAGACTACAGAGAACCTCAAGCCACAGGACCTAAGAATCCCCCCCAGTCCTTATTGAACATGCTATTCATTTTCTGGTGTCAATGATTTTAAAACTCTTTTAGGAAAAATATGCATTTATTGAATACTGCAATTTTTATGAATCAAACAACCTTTTGACTGTACTAAGGGAACGAATCCAAGGAATGAACCAGTGAAGTGAGATTACTTTCTCCTAGCTGATTCTGCTTATTAAAAAAACGCATATTTTTACATTTCCATCTTGTTCA
>NW_005871568.1:65166-91960 GCF_000147115.1 Myotis lucifugus | reverse complement strand
CTGGAAACATGTCACAACTGTGCAGGGACAGAAGCAGCACAGCAATGGTCTGAAGGGGCTTGAGACCACGAGGAACGGTGTCCCCAAGGAGGTTACATCTGGGTAAGGTAGTAGAGCTGAAGGATTGTTTATCAGGGAGAGAAACATGGGAATCACATTTCAGGAAGAAGGAACAACCACTCAGACAGATGAGGGCATCCTGTAGAAAACGGATCTAAATAACTGACACTAGTTAATGTAGATGAAAAATAACCTTTTGGGGGAGAGGGGCTTACCCTCACAAATGACCGAGGAATACAAAGTAAAGGCACCATGAGACGCTGCTCTGCCCATCACATTAGCAAAGAAGAAAAGTTACTCACAGCAGGCGAGGCGAGGGAGCAGCCGGGGTCACTCTGTTGGAGAGAGTTGGGGCTGGGCCATTCTAGGAGGCAATGGGGTAGATAGTATGTATTTAGTTTTAATGCTCCACCCCAGGGGTCCCGTAATTCTTCAATGTATATAACTGAATTCCAGAGCTGGATGTGAGATGTGGACAGGGACCTATGCCCTCAGATGTCCACAATGATTCTGTTCACTCATTCCTTTATTTTGGGGAGCGGTTTGCACAGGTGTGCCATTGCATTACTTTGCTACATTACTGACAGAAGTGAACGTGTATTCTTTTTTTTTTTTTTTTTTTTTTTTTTTTTTAAAATATATTTTATTGATTTTTTACAGAGAGGAAGGGAGAGAGATAGAGAGCCAGAAACATCGATCAGCTGCCTCCTGCACACCTCCCACCGGGGATGTGCCCACAACCCAGGTACATGCCCTTGACCGGAATCGAACCCGGGACCCTTCAGTCCGCAGGCCGACGCTCTATCCACTGAGCCAAACCGGTTTCGGCTTTGCATTACTTTGCTACATTACTGACAGAAGTGAACATGTATTCTTCTGTACGCATCAAATATTATATAATCAATGACTTAAAAACCCGAGTTAAATATACACATTACAGTTATGGAGCACCTGGTTTTTCCAGAGCCTTTTTACCCGCATTATCTGATTTGATCCTCAGGACCTTGCTGCAGGGTGGGCAGGGGCCTTATTCTGAGAGAAGAGTGTACATGTCCCTCAGCTTGCAGCCTCCTCCTGTCCCTTCCCCGGAGAACCTGACCCATCCTTAGGCCCTGGAAGGTGCAGCCCCTTGTACCATGGGGTCTCCCACCGCCACCATGGCCAGAGCAAGGCCATCTATAATATAAAAAGTAGATCCAACCTTCCATATCCACTAGTAGGAAAGAGTGACATCCATTTTAGAATGAGGAACTAACATGTAGCCACAAGGTATCACAGTTTGGCTAATTTTTTTTTTTTTTTTTAACAGAATTTGCCACAAACGGGTCTGTAATTTTTTTTCTCATTTCCTCATAGCCTCCTCCCTCTTCCACCCCCAAGTATGACCTTATGACCTAGGGACACAGCACATCCAGCTGTAGTTATTTAACTGATGTATTGAGAGAGCCCCTGGAAAATGGAATCTGATTTAAGAAGAATAAAAAAAAAAGATAATAAAAAGAGTTAAAAACAGATGTACTTTGCTTTTTTTTTCTTCTTTCCCAAGTGTTGCATAAAGTACAGCTGTGTGGCAAAACAGATCTAACATTCAATGTGAGAAGCATATGTGGATTGAGCACTTACTATATGCTGGGCACTGTGCTATGTGGTGGGGGAGGGGAGCAGCGATGAGTCACTACCCTTGAGCTGCTGCCCAACATGAACTTCCAGTCTGCGGGATTTCCTGACAGCCCATCTCCACCCTGGCTGACTCCACTAACCCGGCTGCCCCACTGGTTGTGGTGCATTGCTGAATAATCCTGCTTTCTGGGCGGAAAAGAATTTGTGTTCCTCTCTTGATGACAGTATCTTCAATATCTAAGGTGTGGATGTATCTGTTTATTTCCTCCTTGTTGGTTGCTATTTTTACAAGAGACAGAACCTCAAACACTTAAAATACTTACTAACACTTAAGAATCTGAACGTTGATGTATTTTTTAGAAACTCCAGTCTCTTCCCACCCTCCTGTATATTGGTGCTAATGCTTATGCATTAAGCATAATCTGTCCATCACGGACTAACTTCTGGTGGACACTAACAGGTATTGACAGAACCATCTTTAGCAGTGTGATCCTGGTCAGGAAGAAATCATGATTGAAAATGAGTCAAAAGTTCCCCGAAGACCAACTAATAGACAAAAGTGCTTAGCCTACTTTGTGAGTGACAACAGTATAATTAGTGAAATAACAGCTAACATCCACTAAGTGCTTTACTGTGTGCTGGGCACTGTGCTAAGCTCATTATAAACATCTTATTTAGACCTTGCAGCAGCCCCAAGGGGGCAGTTCGCTACTGTCTCCATGTTACAGATGGGTGACTTGGCTTCAGAAAGAAGCAGACAGCTAGGGTTAGACCCTGGGTCTGATGCCTACCCACTAAATGCCATAAGAACTATTAAAAAAAGAGAAGTTGCAATTCCTGTCTTTTTGATATCTACCTATATACACACCTATGTCTATATGTGTATGTCTACATATGTGTATGTACATAATAGTCAACCTTGCAATACAAATATTTTAATAGCCTCACGTTTCCATAGCTAAGAGGGGCCTGAATTCATTTTGTTGCAAGTCCCTGCTTTTTATCTGGGCGGTGGCTAGACGCTTAAATAAAAAACAAAACACCCTGTTTGCATTCTTCTGGTTCCCCTCCGTTCCTAAGGCCTTTTCTCTGGGTTGTCCTGGGCAGCCAGTTGTCATGGCAACTGCCAGGCCGCCAGGCTCCCAGCCTGGAGGTGGGTCACGAAGGTGTGGCAGAGGAGGGGGACCCGGGAGGGCTTCCAGGACAGGGTCCCTCCCGGGGCAGTGCCATGCGGAAGCAGAAGGACCCCTCACCAGGGCCTCGGCGGAGAGGGCCTCGGCCCGCCAGGACCGGGCTTGCTTTACTCTCATTTCGGACTTGGCGGGGAGCTCGGTAGAGAGAGGCGGCCTCTCTCATTTATGTGTGAGAAAGGCAGGAAGGTAACGTCTCCCGGGAAAGGGAGCGGAGGAGGAACCGCGGGCAGCTTCCTCTCCACTCACCTGAGGCCCTGCTGCCAGGACCAGCCCTTCTCCAGGAATGGCTGCCTCTGTGCCAGTGCCCTGCTGGGCATGATGGGAAATCCCCCGTGGGGCATGATGGGAAGCCCGTCCTAGTGAATGATGGGAAATCCTGGAGCATGTTGGGAAGCCCGTCCTGGTGAATGATGGGAAGCCTATCCTCGTGAATGATGGGAAATATTGGCTGGGAGACCCCTGCCGGTGGATTATGGGACGCCCCTGCTGGTGGGTTATGGGAAGTGTCTCCCCAACAAGGTTTTTAAGAGGTAGCAAAGGATGCCCTTCCTATGTGCCCTGAATTCCCCCTTAGGAAGGAGGGAGACGAGTTAAGCGCCTTTTGAGGGCCTCCAGCATTGGAATGAGCTGCTTCTATGATCACCAAGCACTTCTGAGACACCCAGGGGATAGGGGGTCGGGGAGTGTGGGGTACCAGGAATCAACTGCTCTCCCCAGGACTCCCCAGGCTCCAGGGGAAGAGAGCAGGTGCGGCTGTGCCTGACCTGCGCTGGGAGCAGCCTGTTTCTGGAAGGAGTTTGGGTTTTGTCCAGTGGCTGCTGCTGGGAGCTGAGCTGCAGCCCTGTCGTGTATTCCGTCTTGCCTTATTTGGACAATTGCTAAACCTGGAGTGCAGTGAAACTACTGTATTGGAAGATTTTTTGAGGGGAGAAACTCTGACCGGTTTGCATGCGTGGGACATAAATCGAATTGTGAATTTTAGGATTCCCTAGCATTATGGCTAGGCACCCAGCTGCTAACGATGTGATCTAGAACAGGGTTTGCTTAAGCCACTTTCTGTTTGTTTTTCTTTCAGTCTAAGACTTATTGAGCCCGTGCTTCTCCGCTTCCTAAGTGGTTTAAGGCCACTCCCAGAGAACCAGTGATTCATCTAAATCGGAGGTCTGGGAGGCAGGAGAGGGTAGGGATGGACAGTAATGGCTCTTAAGTCAGAATACTTGGTTTAAGTCCCACTAGCTGAATAATCTTGAGCAATAATTTTATTTCTCTGAGGTTGCCTTTCCTTAGCTATACAATGGGGAAATGACCATGAGGATTTAGCGAGATAATTCGTATAAAACGCTTAAAACTTACCAGCACAGTCAGAACTTAGCAAACAGTTACTGTCATTGTTAGAGCAAATTTGAAAGTTAAATTTCTGACAATTATTTTTATATGCAAAAAACTAACATTTATTCTTGATTACCATTCCAGATTTCTAACACTTAAAATATTTTTGATGTTTTTATTTTAAAGACATGCTCAATTGTAATAAACGTGGCAACTGCCATGTTTAAAGAAGAAAATAATGACCTATTATTCCAAACTCCTCACGCCCCCCTCCCCACAAAAAAACTGTTATATTTGGTTGTTTATAATCTTTTCATCTTTGCAACTAATTAACAATATAATTGTAAGGTCTTGTGTGTTAATTTGCATGTAAATTGTTTCACTTTTTTTTTTCACTAAGCCATGTGTTTGGGCCTGAGATTTGGTTAAGATTGCACCTTTCACTATTTCATTGTTTCTGAGGGAAAGGTCTGCATGGTTTGTGTGTTCAGAAAGATCTGCGGATTACTCATCTGTGGATTTGGCATCCATAATGCTGCCAGCAGGATCAAACTCTATGTTTACTCAGCCATTCCTCCCTTTTTCCCCCACAGCAACAGCAAACACCACACCTTGGGGTGGGTGGGAGGGGACCTTTGTATTAATGGTAGGTGATTTCTTTGTAATACCTTTATTATTAGCATTATGTGGTTATCATAATAAATAACAATACATTAATTAAATATCATCTTTGATCCCCATGGAAGCTCTTTGAGATTGTTAAGGTTTATTCTACCCAGTTTACAGAATAGGAAACTGAGGCTCGGCGTACAAGTAAGTTTTGAGGGTGAAGAAAAATAATTTTTTCTTTACCCAAGTTCTTCAGGCTGGTCTAATAAATTAATGTGAGACAGATCAACAGGAGAAAATAATCAAATTTGTTACATAAGTACATGCGGGGTTTCTTAATATAGGACTTGAGAGTAGGCAATGCACAGGTAGATGAGTAGGAGCAAACCTTTGGTACACAAATTCATCCGGGCCACCCGGAAACAGTGGGACACAGAGGGGAGTCTAACAGCCTTTGCTAGGTTCCTGTCTGTCTATCACACTTAATTCATACTATGATGCTAAGGTGAGGTTCTCTTTGTTTAAGCAGGTTTTTCTATGTGAATTCCTTTAAGCAGGTAAGGGGGTGGGTCAAAGATTCTTTCTGAGTCTTTTATTTCTTAAAAACAACCAGCTTAAAATAATCAATATCCCCAAAAGGTATATTTTGGGGTGGCAAACTTTGCTTCTCATCAGTTGCCTGAGGTGACCAAATCTAATAAGCCAGTGATGGCGAACCTTTTGAGCTCGGCGTGTCAGCATTTTGAAAAACCCTAACTTAACTCTGGTGCCGTTTCACATATATTTCACATATAGAAATTTTTTTATCTTTGCAACCATAGTAAAAGATTTATATTTTTGATATTTATTTTATATATTTAAATGCCATTTAACAAAAAAAATCAACCAAAAAAATGAGTTCGCGTGTCACCTCTGACACGCGTGTCATAGGTTCGCCATCACTGTAATAAGCCCTGGGATCCCAGAGTTTGGGCATTCTGGCTGGAGGTGAGCAATGTTTTTCTCAGATGACAATGACTTTAAGACCTATTTTTCTTCCATTTTGATAAATTATTTTGAAGACTTGAATATTAGACTTAAAGAAATAAAATGATTGGCTTATGATTATTGTGGAAGGTTTTAATTTCAAAAGCAACTAAGAGCACCATACAATATTTAGATTTCAGATGAAGCACTTATTTGTGTAATTTGCAAAAACACACTAGAAATTGGATATGCAAATGTACACTGGGCAGACCATATGTAAACATAGAACTCTGACCCCAAACCTGCAGCAACCAGCCCCGGAAACCAACCCATTATCTGCAGTGAACACCCCACAATGCCAGCTGCTGTAAGTCAGACCTGTAGGAAATCCGGTTGCTATCTCTACCAGCTGATCCAGGAACAAACAGTAACCCTGTAACAATTGACCTCAAGGGGCCAGGACTTGATTAATGACGGAGAGTTTATCTCATTTTTTTCCTGCACTTACAACTTAGGACCAGGGACAGAAAGTTGAATTTGCACACTAACCCATCACATAGGACTCCCTACTTCTACCTGGCTTTCCTGCTGATGCCCAACACCAACAACCTCCAATCAGGGCACACCCGAGCCTTCCCTTTTTGCTCCTATAAAGTGTTCCCACATCTCTGCCTATCTTGGAGTCTGCCAAATGCAAATGATAATGGCTTACTCCCTTGCTAGAGCAAGCTCTGAGTAAATAGTCATTGATTGTTCTCATTTTAATGGTCTTGTGTATTTCCACATACAAGAACATTCTTTTAAGTAAAACAAATTAAAAGCAAAACAAACAAAAACCTCAACCACAGCTGGTGTGGCTCAGTGGATGAACCTCGACCCATGAACCAGGGGGTGGAGGTTTGATATCCTGTCAGGGCATATGCCCAGGTTTCAGGCTAAATCCCCAGTAGGGGGTGTGTAGGAGGCAGCTGATCAATGATTCTCTCTCATCATGGATGTTTCTATCCCTCTCTCCCTTTCCCTTACTCTCTCTGAAATCAATAAAAACATATTTTTAAAAAAACCCACCTCGACCATATTTCACTGGCTTGGTTGAGCATCTACTGTGTGAAAACACTTTTCTAGGTACATGGGGAGACAAATATAAGGGTGGCATGGCTTCTGAGTATCCAGAAATGAGATAACCACACAGATGACTATTATATGAGACAGAACTTGTCTTGTGTGTGATAAAGATGATTTGAGGTACTATGGGAGTTAAGAGAGAGAGAGAGAGTAAGGGCATCTAACTAGAAGTATCTATTGAAGCTGCAGGAAGGAGTTTTCACATATTTAAAGTAAAAAATTAAAATACAGAGAAATATGCTTAATATATATGAATACACACATCACATAGAAGTGATATTGCATTTTGTCACACTCAGACCTTTAAAATAGATGATGGATGGATGATGGACAGATAGATGATACATAGAGTTGAAGTCCATACCTTCCTCCCTCCCCCCCCCCCCCACACACCCCCGAGTGTGCCCTTATAAATTTGGGGATTTTGGGGGAAGTGGCCCCTTAGTCTGGAGAATGGCTATGCTTGTTAATGGATAGAGCTGGGGGAATGAAGGCATTTCAGGGAGAGGGCATGGCACAGGCAAAGGCATAGAAGTGGGCGGGAAGGATGTATCTGGGGGAACTGCCTGTGGTTTGCTTTTGTGTGAAGCAGGTAACAAATACAGGAAGGGGATGGTGGGCCCTGAGGCTAAGAAGATGGCTTGGGCCTTGAACATGGAGATACTGAATTCCAGCGTGTGAGACTGGTCAGCATTTGGGTTGCTGGGTTGAGGAGTGTGGGTGCTGAGAGGGCCAGAGGCTGGAGGCTACTGCTGGAGATTACAGGGTGAGTAGACGGCCTGGATCCGTGGTGACCGGGGAATTGGGAAAGAGATCAAGAGGGGCCTGTGCAGGCGGGGTCAGCTGTCTGCAGGAGACATCAGGTGACGGGAAGAGGACTGGAAGTTGTGTAAGTCTGTGCGAGCGCCTGGGCGTGTGTGCACGTGGACGCGCATCTGCTAAGAGGTCAGAGCTGCCTCCGAGTCAGGAGAGGCTTACGAACACGACCTCAGAGGACACAGCTCTGTGGACCCCCAACACCGCAGGGCGGGACGAGCCCGGAAAGGTGGGGTGGCGCGGCAAGTCCGCAGGTGCCCCAGAAACCGAGGAGCGGGTCGGAAGGGCCAGTGCCAACACCCGGCAGGGTGAGACCCTCTCTAGAGGTGGCCCCAAGCGCCTCCTGCGCCCCTTCTCTTTAGGGGCCTGACTCGGGGTGGCTCCGCATTGCAGCATCACCCAGCAGCCCGAAAACAGGGATTCCTGGGTCAGCCACGTGGCATAGGGTTAGACAGCGGGCGGGTACCGAGTCCGCCCCAGGCCCCGCCTCCCTATCGTCCCGGGCGGCGATTGGCCGATGTGTCCCGTTGCTATGACAGCACCCGAGGCGGGTGGCTCCTCCAGGCGCCTTCCCATCCCTCCGCCCGCTCCGGGAGGGAGGCGGGGCTGGACGCGTCTCTATGGCGACGGGGGACGCGGTGGTGGTACTTACGGACTAGAGTGGCGCCGGCGGCGGCGGGGATCTAGGTTGAGGCGAGGCCATGTCGGACCTGGGCTCGGAGGAGTTGGAGGAGGAGGGAGAAACTGATCTTGGGGTGAGAGCTCCGGCAGAGGGAGGGGCTTCCCGGGGTGCGCGGAGGCAGGCGGACTCCCGGAGGTCAGGCCGGGTTCGCACAATAGGGAGGTCTGGAGGCCAGTTACGGCCCCCCCACTCCCGCCCCCGCCCCCTGCTCCGGGAGGCCCAGCCAGGGACGAAGAGCACGCGGGCCCCACTGGGCGCTGCGTCTTGGAAGTCGGTGGTGAAAGGGGAAACGTCATGACGTCTGCTGGCCACATCCCTTCTCGCTCTGTCCCCCTCCCCAACCCTCCTCCCGTTAAAGGCAAAGATTTCCAAGTCAAAGGCCCAAGCATCCTCCTCCCTGCCATTACCTCCCACCCAGGCGGTTTTCTTGGATGGCTGGCTCCTCCCAAGGGGCCATACTATTGTTGAATAAGTATTTGCGCAGTGGGCTTGGCTCAGGATTGGGGTGGATGGTGGAGAGCTGCTTCCTGGCAGCCTTCAAGCAAAGCTGAGGCCGCCTCGGGCTCAGCCAAGGTTTCCTGGAGAGCTCACCATTTAGGTCTAGAATCACCTGTGCTTTCTTCACGCTTGTGGGCCTGACCCAGGTTATTGGAATTGTTCCTTGATTCAGGCAATAGAGAGGAGGTAAGGCACGCACAAACAGTGAGGTGAGCGGGGCTCTGTGTGAGCATATGTTGTTGGGAGATTAACCTCTCTAAGCCAGAGGGAGGCCATTTCCTAGCCTTGACCTCTGTGTGTGCGCAGGGCACAGGGTTGAAATAGTTTCCAAATTACAGAAAAACCTAGCACCTCTTCTGTGGCTACCATACCTTTCAACTAGCTCTGTACCTCCATCTCCCAGCTCCTACTTGCTTTACTGGTCCATGAGCCCCTCAATGCACTGGAGCCACCTGGCCAGTAGGGGAAGCCAGAAGTGCCAGGAGCCCAACCCTAGGCAGCCAGCGGCTGGTGCTGAAAACCAGGGCAAGCTGCGGTGATTTGCACTCCAGAATCCCCTGTGTGATGAGGCTGAGTCTGGGACATCACTGGACATGAGCCATGCTTGGTGGCCTCCTCTGCCATATCTGTTACCTCTTCCTGGTTTCTCCCTGGAGCACTTAAAAAAATCCACTTGCTCAGGGTCTGCTTCTGAGGGAACCCAACCTACAACACCTGCCCAGTCAACTGTCCAGTTTCTCTCCTCAATGGCCCCACTGGATTTGTAACTTTTTTTCTAAAAGTTGATTTCAGAGAGGAAGGGAGAGAGAGAGAGAGAGAAAGAGAGAGAAACATCAATGATGAGAGAGAATCATTGATTGGCTGCCTCCTGCACACCCCCTACTGGGATGGAGTCTGCAACCCTGGTCTGTGCCCTTGACTGGAATCAAACTCAGAACCCTTCAGTCTGCAGGCCAATGCTCTATCCACTGAGCCAAAACAGCCAGGCAGGTTTGTAATTTTTTAGTGCCCAGGTATGGTTAGCTACCTTTCCGAGGACTGGGAGGATTCAATGGGATACTATTTATAAAATGCTTAGCACATGGTGGCACTCAAACGGTGGCAGCTGTAATTATGCTGATTTTCTTGTTGCCAGGAATATGAAGGGGAACGAAATGAGGCAGGTGAAAGGCACGGCCACGGGAGAGCCAGGCTGCCCAATGGGGACACCTATGAGGGGAGCTATGAACACGGAAAAAGACACGGCCAGGTCAGAATCGGTGACTCGAGTGGGTAGTTTTCTATATTTAATGCTCTACTAGCAAGTATTTAACTCAGGAATGATATGAATCCTATAATCAATGTGTTTCAGGGCATCTACAAATTTAAAAATGGTGCTCGATACACTGGAGAATACGTTAAAAATAAAAAACATGGTCAAGGCATTTTTATATACCCGGACGGATCAAGATATGAAGGTAAAATGTTCTCGCAAAGCAGCTTTTTGTGCCGCAGACATCTGCTCTTGGGATTGAACTCTTCTGTGACTACTGAGAAGAATGAGAAAGTTTAAAGTCCTCTGGATTAGTCAGTCACTCAACAAACACACACTGTGCTCCTATGTTCACAGGGCTGATGCAGAAACCAGAAAGCCTTGTAATTATGATAAATGTGACTGTCCCTGTGCCCAGCACATTCTCTTCTGTGAGCCTGTGTCCTGAGAAGCAAATGCCAGAGAGGGAGGCTGCTGGGCAAGCACAGACCTTGGGGAGTGGGTTGCACCCAGGATGTTCAATGCTTGGTAGCATTTGTCTCTTTGAAGTTGTTTTTGCTGTTTCCATTTCTGGTAGACCTCTCTTCTGAGGAACATGCTGCTTGTTTAGACCTGGTAGTGCCTTCACTGAGGGCTTCTGGGCAGAGAGGCATTCTGCCTGTTAAACTAGTGTTCTTTTTTTCAAAAAATATTTTTTATTGATTTCAGAGAGGAAGGGAGAGGGAGAGAGAGATAGAAACAACAATGATGAGAGAGAATCATTCATCAGCTGCCTCCTGCATGCCCCCTACTGGGGATGGAGCCCACAACCTGGGCGTGTGTCCTGACCAGGAATCGAACCCTGACCTCCCTGTTTATAGGTCGATGGTCAACCACTGAGCAACGCCGGCTGGGCTAACCTGGTGTTCTTATTTCTGCGATAGTTCTTTACATGCCAGTGTTATGCCTCAGGAAGATCCTGGTTCCCTTATTTCCAAGAACCCCACTGCTGCCCCTGGCACCATTGTCATCTGGTGGTGCCTATAGTGTTAGTCTAATCCCAACAAGGGATAAAGAAAGTTCCTGGGAAGAGAGACAAGTGGGGAGTGGGCATGAGCCTTCAGAAACTGTGTGCAGAATTCTATGTTCTGGGCTTCTTTTCTGGGAAGAAGTTATCTAGTTTCATCAGATTTCCCCAAAGAGTTGTGACCCCAAAAGACACGGTATGATCTTGTACAGGGGACCTCATCCCTCCGTGCCTTGGCTTCTCATTTGCAGTGAATTACTACATGTGGAACACTCAGAATCATGTTTGATGGATGGGGAACACTCAGTAAATGTTGGCTGCGTAACCACTTACTTGTGGGATGTCATCACCTCTTAGGAACCAGAGGGTGAGGTGGGGAATGGAGTGAAATGCTGGCACCTGGCCAGGATCAAGCCTTGACGTGGTTGCTGGATCCCTAACCACACACAAGGCAGAGGAGTGTGGTGCTGGCACCGCTGGCAACAGGGCAGGCAAGCCCTGGTTTGAACCCTCGCTGTGCTGCTGGCCACACACACGTGACTGTGGCCCCGATGCATACACGGACCCACCCCCGTGCTCAGTTACCGTGTGACTCAGCCTTCCTCAGCCAGCTTTCTACTCCATGCCATCCGGCCAGGAGGCAGGGGCCGGCGGGGAGTTGGAGTGGAAAGGGACAGCGGTGAAGGGGTGAAGGGCGGGTTCCCTTCTTACCAGGGCTTGTTTTTGTGTCATGTCTTCCAGGGGAGTGGGTGGATGACCTGAGGCAAGGCCACGGCGTCTACTACTATGTCAATAACGACACCTACACTGGAGAGTGGTTCGCCCACCAAAGGTTTGGTTCTCTCTTTAGTCCTGTAGATAATCCATGTAATGAGAATATGACGATGTCTTATTAAGAAACAGAATCATGACAAAAGTTCACGTGCCAAGTCTGCCAGGCAGTTCAAACCCTGCCAGGCTTTCAGGCGAGGCTGCTGGCCGATGCAGGTGCAGACCCGTGGGGGAGAGCACGTGGGTCCTGCACCCCAGGGCCCTGGGGGGTGAGGGCACAGAGCAAGAACCTTCTGGGGACTGAGCCTCGGCTCCCAGGAGCACTGCCTCTGCACGTGAGGACCAGCTGACCCGCAGGAAGACCCCCGTTGTCCGGCAGGTGATGCCCGCCCCATGCGTGGGCACAGGGAGCAGGAGCCATGCTCTGCTGGGGCAGAGATAGAAGGCGATGGCCATGACCCTGTGTCAGCCTAGGGCCCTCAGTGAACGGCCTGCCTACACACCCGGGAGGTTTCTCATGCTTGGATCTAAAGGCTCTGTGCCCCTGTCTCCTCCAGGCACGGGCAAGGCACCTATTTCTACGCAGAGACCGGCAGCAAGTACGTGGGGACCTGGGTGAACGGACAGCAGGAGGGCGCAGCCGAGATCATTCACCTGAACCACAGGTACCAGGGCAAGTTCGCGAACAAAAACGTAAGTCAGCGGGAAGTGATGTTTGCCGGTGAAATCCGCAGTACCCTTCTCCCAGCCTGAGTATCCGTGTGCCCGGGAAATACTGGAAACCCGGGGAAAGCCTCCATCCCTCCGCATATGGAAAACAGGGCAGCGGTGTCTACCTCTGAGCATCCTGATAACCCACAGAGGGCAGAGTTGGGGGGGCGGGGAGCCTGGCCAGTTTCTCTGCATCTCAGTAAACCCCAGTCTCTCCCAGCAGTGGCCGGGCACGTCCCTCTAACACAGGGCATGTTCCCCTCTTGTGTGTGCTCAGTCTCATGGGGGAATCAGCTGTGAGATCCTCGTTTGCTGGGAACGGCTGAACGTTTTCTGTGGTTGAGCATGTGGGGGTTCTGACGTTCTCTCCCCTGGTGGGCGCAGGGCTGGAGCTGGGGAGGAAGACCGTGAGCCCCTCCTCACCTGGTGGTTGTGGGACTGGAGAACCGCCTGGAGCACCAGACCTTGGGTCTGAGGCCTCCAGGTTGCAGTACCCACTCCGGTCATCTCCGTGGGCAGGACTTTGTGGCTCTGCTTGCCCTTCTGTCCGAGCCCTGGTGGGGTGCAGGGAAACCCCGACTGACTCAGAACCTACCAGCCTGGTGTTCCTATGGCTCTGATCCGGGGCTGAGCAGACACTGTCCCTGAAGAGTTTGCTGGGCAAGTGAACGCAGTTAGATGTTGACATTGGGATTACTTAACGGATCCAATGAAGTAGCCTCAGACTCTCTTAAACTTCATTTACATATGATCAAGCCCTAATTTCAGATTCTCCTGTTAGTCTTTGCAAAGCAGCACATTCTCCTCAAACCTACACATTGCCCATGTGGTTCCCAGCATTGCCCTCGTGCGTAATCATTAGGATGGAGATACACAGATCAGAGAAGCAGCAAGTCTAGTGACAGATGCAAGGATGTGTGATAAGAATGTCATTTCAGATTACTAAGGAAATGCCGGGAGAAGTCAAGAAATGGTGCTGGTAATCGTTTGGGCGGAAAAAGAAAATCAGCGTTTGTCCTCCAGCTTATAGATAAAGACGCTTTCTAGAAGAAATGAAGGTTTAAATATAAACAAAAATCACTGCGAGAAAAAATAGGTTAACTTTAAAATGAGGAAAACTTTCTAAACAAAAAGCCAGGAGATTTTGCCTAATAAAAACCGTGCCATGCCAGCATGGCCAAGGGCGAACCTGAGGAGCGGTGGTGAAGGATTAAAGAAGACAGACAAAGGGAATACAGCTGGGGCTCGGTGGATCTCCCATGCCTGGATGAGGACACAGAAAGGTCCAGCCTCCAAGCTGAGGCTTTATTTTATAGTCAAAGCAAAACAAGGAAGTAGTCAACATGGTTGCAGTGTTGTGAGTTTCACCTTGTTTTGGCAGCACTTGCTGCACCTCCCACAGCCCATTAGCTACCTAGGAAGGAACTAGGGAGGGCTCTAAGGTCAAGCTTCATTATGCTAAGAGGGCTCTGCCCTCCAAGCTGGGACTTATTTGTGGCCCTGCCACAGGTCAGTCCGAGGCTTAACCCTGTAGCCGCTCCCTACAAAACACAATCCCTTAGAGATTAGAAAATACTAGAAAGGAAATTTACTAATAAGAGTTATATGATGAATGGGGTTAGGACATGTGCAACCGTTAATATATAAAAGACTCACATCAATCAATGTGATTTAAATGGTCAAAATATTAAAAAATATTCAACCTTACTAAATAACTTAAAAGATATGACTTACAATGATTTGTTTATATATTTAAAAATGTAAAGATAGAGCAAATGTTAAGGTCCAGAAAAAAACAAGGGTTTGAGGACAAAGAGGCTCTTACTTGCTTCTGTGGGAGCCTCATTCTCATGTATATATACTGTGCAAACTTTTGTCCAGAAATGTTATTTCTGAAACTTTACCCAGAGGAACCTCTCCAAAGTGTACACAATGATTTAACCCAGAATATGTTTACTCTGGCAGTCTTTGTCCAAGAAAAGTGTGAGCAGACTAAATATTGGCAATAGCGAATAAGTAAAATAGATTATAATTCTCGAAATAAAATACAGGTTGACAACTGGTGCTGTGGAAGAATATTTGTACATATGGGAAGGCACTCATGAGTAGCAGTCAGTATATGTAATTATGATCAGATTTTAAATCAAGACCCCTCTGTCCTAGAAACAAGGTTACAGAGATTACATCAAAATGTTATTAGTAGTTCTATCTCTATCTAGTTTGCCTTTGGCTGCGGACTTAGTAAAACTTTTATAATAAATGCATTACTTGTATAACGGGATTAAATGTAGTTAAGTTTTTAAAAACAAACAAAATAGGCCCTGTACTTTGCAATTCCGTTAGCTGTTAGTTCTTAAACACATTCTTTGACCTATATTGGACTCCCCCCCCCCAATCGCACGATGCGGGTAGGTTTTATGGGGGTAGCATTTCTAAAGCATTTTGGACTACCTATTGGGTGCTGACTCTCAAGAGTGAAGTACCTCTTGGTTTCTCTTTGCTTGTAGCCTATGGGCCCCGGGAAGTATGTGTTTGACATTGGATGTGAGCAGCACGGGGAGTATCGGGTCACAGATGCGGTAAGTGGCAGGGGATTTGTCGTCTCCTGCACTTGTGGGCAAGAGAGCTGCCCAGAGACATCGACCCCCTAGAGCAGTGGTTCTCAACCTTCTGGCCCTTTAAATACAGTTCCTCATGTTGTGACCCCAACCATAAAATTATTTCCGTTGCTACTTCATAACTGTAATGTTGCTACGTTATGAATTGTGATGTAAATATCTGATATGAAAGATGGTCTTAGGCGACCCCTGTGAAAAGGTCGTTCGACCGCCAGAGGGGTCGCGACCCACAGGTTGAGAACCGCTGCTCTAGAGGGAGCAGAGGAGAGTGGTGCCAGCTCTCAGGGACTTTCCCGTTTCCCCGTTCCTTCTTCACTTGCCTCTGTTAGTCTGGAACTGCATTGCCAGAACGCAACGAGATCATGTCACAGTGATTGCTGAAAGCCAGGCCTGGTTTCCTGCAGAGAAACCAGCTAATTCTGCGCCAGCCAGAGGGCTCTGGGCAGCTAGGGCCCAGAAAAGGTCTACTGAACTCTGTCAGGGCGATGTCACCAAATCGTGCAACAAGCCAGTGCTTCGGGTATATTTGGATGACTCACGCCACTTACAATGTTCTTGTTCCTTTCTAATACTTAACATTAATATTAATACTAAATTGATATTCTGTGGTTCATTTTGAAATTAGCCAGCTAATTTGTCACTATTAGGCATCTAAATTGTGTGTGTGTGTGTGTGTGGGGGGGGGGGCGGAGGTTATTCCTGCTATTATTGGCTGGCTAAAGCCTGTAGATCAGTGATTCCCAAAGTGGGCGCTACTGCCCCCTGGTAGGCGCTGCAGCGATCCAGGGTGGCGGTGATGGCCACAGGTGCATTTGGGGGCGATGAGTAACTGCTATTAAAATTTTAAAAAAATTAATTTCCAGGGGCTGAGTAATATTTTTTCTGGAAAGGGGGCGGTAGGCCAAATAAGTTTGGGAACCACTGCTGTAGATAATAGGAAATTTAGTAAAATACCTCAGGCATCACCCATCACCCCCACAATCCCAAGGCTCACCCAGGGCACCCCACCAGGACATCCACCCACTAGGCAGGCCCTCTGTCCCCGTCTTCTCCTGGTTCCTTCCCCTGTGGTGTTCTACTTCCTTTGTATCACTCCACCATAGCCACTGTGTTCCCCAAAGCAGCCCGTGGTTCCCCAAGGTCTGTGGGTTGATGTCCACCTTCTTTGTTGTGACCAGAATCTCAATGACCCCCTTGGCCAGGTCATTTTCCCAGTTAACTATAAAACATGAAATGGCTGGAATGGTTGGTTTTGCTGCTAAAAATGAGGCCCCCACTACCCCTGAGCATCGTGTCTTCTTGGTTCCCAGGACGTCCAGTCTGAGTGTGAGGAGGGTGTCCAGAAGTCCTGGGGACACGCCACCTTCCCACGTGGTTCTACTACTCAGCGCGTTTGTCTCTGTGTGTTGCCCACACACTAGCCCCGAACTTAACACACATCTGACTGGCTTTGTTGTTCGATTGACAGCGACTGCTTCCTGCTTTTGCTCTCCCTGCAATTGGACACCTCTTACGTGGCCCTTGAAGGACCTGCTATTCACTGTACTGCCACTAGTCACAGATCTAGCCTCCGTGGTCTTATTGGTGATGGAGCAGTTGTTTTAACTTGTGAAGTGATAAAAAAAACCCCCACACACATCTTATTAAGTATTTTTCAGTTTTAGGCCCTTGGGGCAAAAGTTAAATTAGAATTCAGTATTTCATCCCCTTCCCCTCTGGCAACCATCATACTGTTGAGTGAAATCATATGGTTCTTAGCTTTTTCTGAGTGGGGAAGGGCGTCCTAATATATGGTGACAGGAGGAGGTTTGATTTTGGGCGGTGGGCACACGGTGCAATATACAGATCTTGTAACATAAGAACTCATACCTGAAACCTGTATAATCATATTGACCAATGTCACCCCAAAAAATTTAATAAAAAGAAAAAGAAGTCAGTATTTAGGATGATGAGAAGCAAGTTGGAAGGACATCGGTAACATCTTAGGGGGGAAACATTGATATAGACCTCCACCGCTGTCCCCATTCAGGAATAACTCCGTGAACTAGCGCACTTGACTCGAGGACCTTTGTCCACGGCCACCACTGTGCTCTGGTGAGGGTCAGACTGTGATGAAACAGAAAAGCCTAAATTTTCACTTCTGGCTCCCAAAGGGGAATGCAGTCCCTTAGTGAAGAGGTGGTGATTTGCAGCCATGGACCAAACCTGGTGGCAGCCTGTTCTGATTTTTTTTCAATTGTGCTAAAATACATACACTACTTGCGATTTTAACCATTTGTAAGTGTACACTCCGGTGGCATTTAATCCGATCACCTGTCATGCAGCCATCACTACCATCCATCTCTGAAACTCTTTATCTCCAAACTCTGTCTCCGTTGAACAATATCTTCCTCCCCCTCCCCCCAGGTGTCACTTCTGATTTACCTTCTGTCTATGAATTTGCCTGTTCTAGATGTTTCATATGAGTGGGATCATACATTTGTCCTTTGTGGCTGGATTTCCACTTAGTATAGTGTTTTCAATGTTTGGCCATGTTCTAACAGGTGTCAGAATGTCCTTTTAATGGCTGAGTAACACCCATTGATGGACACTTGGGTTGCTTCTACCTCCTGGCTTCTGCGAATAATGCTGCAATAGACACTGGTCTATAAATATCTGCCTGAATCTCTATGTTCAGTCCTTTTGGGTGTATACCTCCGAGCGGCATTGCTGGGTCATGGGGTGATTCTATGGTTAGTTTTTTGAGGAACCTCCCAAAGTTTTCCTTCGTGGCTGCACCATTTACATCCCCACCCTCAGTGCATGTGGTTCCACATCCTGTTCTGTAGATGAGGGTTTCTGGAGCCCAGCCACGCTGCTCATTTACCCGTCACCTGCTGCTGTTTTGAACGACAACGGCAGGGTGCGTAGTGGCCACAGACACCAGGTGGCCAGCAAAGCCCCGGATAGTTGATAGAAAAGTTACCGACGCTAGTCCTGGAACAGTGTTTTTCAAACTACACGTTGCAACCGTTTCATGACTCATGGCGTCAATTTAGTTCATTGTGAGCAACGTTTACAAAACTGAAAATGGAATAAAAGTGGATGCTGGCCATGGAGACAAGCACGTGGATTTGGCTTTGGGCTTGTGCTTCGTGGTGCGGGGTGGTGGCATGCCGTGGCTTTCCTCCTGTGGCTGAGCCATGGGAAGTAGCTGCTCTGGAATTTTATTTTTCCTCCAGAATCCTTGAAACTAGAGCTTCAGTCTTTATCCACTTTGACATCATTGCAAGGTTGTCTTAGCAGGCTGCGAGGCCTCCTCTTCCTGCAGTGTTAGCTTTATTATGTAGAAGGAATCTTAGAGCAGGAAAAGGTGGCTGAGCAGCGCATGGAGAAGCGCATTTTGGCCTGGTCACATCTTACCTCTTCCAGGGCTGGGGAGTGAGTCTGCAGGTGTTCCAGGCTCCAGCAGGGAGAGGGTAGGCACAGTGTCCTGCTGCCCTTCCATTTCCCATCCCAGTGCCTTCTAGAGCCGCGTAGACTGTCCCTGGGAAGCTGGCAATTGATCTGCTCTCTGAATGGTGCTGTACTCATGCTCAAGTGCAATTACACACCTGCCTTTTCTCCCCTTCCTCTAAGTACCTCACACCTCATTTACACAAATGTAGGCAAGTTCACACTTTTAAACTTCAATAGGAAAGAGTGGAAGAGGAAGAGGAGGAGGAGTCGGTAATAACTGCCCTTCCAAAATGGAAAGCTCTCAAAATCACAGAGTTGGCCTTGTGGACACCGACCCTCGCTGAAGAGCCGCCGCCCGTGGATGTGCCTGGCCAGGAGGAGACCCCGGCAGCGGAGGGTACGGCCCCTGCCGGCGTGGGGCGGGGCGGGCTGAGCACAGCCTCTGCATGGTTCCTCCCGTGTGCATGGGGTTATGAGGGAGAGGCTCTGAGACCCAGGCCCCCAAGCACCGAATCAGCAGGACTGAGAGCATAGAGCCCAGCCATGGCTCAGGCCCTCAACACCTTGGTTGACTCCATGGGAAGCCCCTGGAGCTAAAGTCCCTTGGAACACTTCTCCCCTCACCTGGGTCAATGGTTGCCTGTGGGCTTGGCCTCGGGAAAGCCCGCTGACAGCAGCTGGGGGAAGAGTCCTTCACAAGGGGTCTTCCCGAGGGGCAGTTAGGCGGCCTGGGATGCTGGAGAATTGCAAGTGATTAGAAGCCGGGTCAAGCTGGCCTCAGTGAAATAACACAGTTCATTGGCTCACACAGCTGGGAGGTCCGGAGGAGCCAGCCTCAGGCGTGGCTGGGTCAGGCTGCAGCTCTGGGTCTCTCCTCTCACAGGCAGGGGCTCTGCTCTCTTCCCCTTGGGGACTCATCCTCAATGACTTTATCAGATTGCCACCCAGTCAGCTCGAGAGCCCCGGGGAGCAGAGAGCTTCTTTCTCAGTCTGATCTTCAGAACCCTTGGGACATAGTCATCCTCCCAGAACGGTCACTGTGACCGGGGACCGGATGCTCTGCTGGCCCGGCCTGGGCTGGAGCTGGGTGACGTCCACTGGGGAGGCGTGGTCCCCTGAGGGAGAAGCTGGGTGCTGCTCTCGGCGGGAGGGAGAGTGGCTCCCGAGCAGGGGAGGAAGCAGCCACCCTGCACAGGCCTGCGCCCTGCTGGACGCTGTCTTCCTTTGTTTCTTCGCAGCCCGGGGAGAGCCTGGGGAGGAGGCCCAGCCCCTAGCGGATCTCTCAGATGGGGAGGCCGATTTCATGAGGCCCGGAGAGGAAGACGCTGATACCTTCAGGGAGGAGGGCGAGTACGGCCGGGAAGAGTTCCGCTTCGACAACATAGACCAGCAGGGTGAGCCTGAGCTCTGGGGGGTCACACACGCTGGGCAGGCTGGGAGGGTCTCTTCCCTTTGACCCCCACCCTGGGCCAGGCTGGGAGAAGGTCTCTGAGCACCTTCTGTGAACTCACCTGGGACCCACAGGGGTGCTGCTCCTTCCCAGGTGCTCCTGGTCCCGCGGACGCTCTCTCTCTGCTCTTTGCTAATCTCTGTTTCTACCAGGCGAGCAGGCCTCCGCTAGAAATGCAGAGCTTGGCTGTGTATTGTCATGTGGTTTAGCAGGGCTGAGGCACAGGGGTAGGAGCTGGCAGTGTTGGGAACCAGTCCTTTATCATAAAAAAATATATATTTTTAAATAGATTCTTAGAAGGGAGAGAGAGAGATAGGAACATCAATGAGAGATAAATATTGACCAGTTGCCTCCTGCACGCCCCCTACTGGGATGGAATCCCCCAACCCGGGCATGTGCCCTGAACAGGAATCAAAATGGTGACCTCTTAGTGCATGGTCAGTGCTCAACCACTGAGCCACACTGGCCAGGCGGGGACCAGCCCTTTTTAAATGGGTTTGACTGTACCATTAATCTAGAAGCTTCTGCCACTGCAGGTCCTGGGAAGGCCTTCGCCACACAGAACCCGAGGTGGGGGGAGCAAGAGGAGGGGGCCGGTGTGAGCAATATTCAGGATGAGGATCCGAGAACCAGGCTGGGAGAGAGTGGAGCATGACATCAGGACCTGCTGGTGTCTGAGACTTCAGGTTCCTGAAACAGCCTGGACAGAAGGACATTGCCTGGGCTCAGAGGTTTTAGCCTCCGGGACATTTGGCAGCATAGAGACTTGGAGGACTGGGCAGGGTGGCGGGCAGTGCTACTGGCATCTTCTGGGGTGGAGGCCAGGGATGCTGCTAAATGTTCTATGATGCACAGGACAGCCTCACATGGACAACCATCCAGTCCAACATGCCAACTCGGCAAATAAAGAATTTTAAAATAGAAAAAAGTTCATATCAAATACTCATGTTTCCCTTTCCTTCCCAGGAAATGTGGGTTTCGAAGAAGATGACCCTAGACAATCCGATCCTCAAGACTAAGATGGGCCCAAAGTGAGGGGCCTGTGCCACCCAACGCCTGGTGCTTGAGGTGTTAACACCGATCAGTTACTGATCGTTCGTATTTAGTTGTTTGTGAAAATGGTTTACAGTTGCAAATACATTTTTCATTCTCCTTTGTTGTTGAAATCGCCTGTGCTTCCAGTTCTTTAAACTAAGAGTTCCCAGGTTGCCTTGCCCTGGTTTTAGCGTGTCTTCTCCTAGGATGAAGAATTGCCCCTCCATAGGAGATGGCGATGGAGTGGACTCTTGGCTGGGCTAGGACAGTGACTACAGACTGAATTCCCTCTCTCCTTTCCCTCAAGACACTAGGAAAGGACCTAGATAATAAGAATGCCTGTGTGATTCTCATAAAACACAACACGTATTTCTGGGAGCCCCCAGGGGAGCTCATGGGTGCTCAAGAAGGCATCCACTGGACAAGTTCAGGTTGAGGTTTGACCTTTGACCCCACACTTGTACGTCACAATCATGGGTCGCATGGTTGTCCCTCTGTGTGTGTCTGTGTTCTAATCTACTCTTTTCATAAAGACGCCAGTCCACCCCAATGGCCTCATTTTATTTTAATGACCTTTTTAAAGATCTGTTCTCAGATTAGGACTTCAACTTATGAATTTGAGGGACATAATTCAGTCTATAAAATTCACCAACATGACTCATATTTAAAACATCCCAAGTTTGGTTCTAAAATAAGACTTAATTCAGGGGAAAATGATGATGACTCTTCTCAGATAAACACAGGAGAGTGTTGGCCAGGTTGTGGTGGCCCCAGACCTGTCCCTAAGCAGTTCTCCATCAGAGGCACCGAGTTAGGCTCCTCGATTCCTTTGCTGCTAGCCTGAGGCCAGCTACCCCTCCCATTTTCACCACCTTCCATCCAGTCATTGCAACACAAGGTGTATTAATATCATTAACATCTGCCATGTCAAAACGCGAGAGTCCCTTCCAGGTTTGTGCTTTTAAGCCCACAGGTGAGGAAATCAAGGAGCTGATGTCATGGGTGTTGGAAGTGGGAGTTCCTGGTAACAGGACGTCCATTTCCAGATGACGTCAGCAGGGGGTCAGACTAGGCTTGTAAACACGAGGACCAGCTCCAGGACAGGAACGAAGGAAGAGGACGGTGGTCAGAAATCTTTCTTTCTTTGTTTAATATTTGGTTTCTTGTTAGTTCATAAAGTTGGAAACTTAGTCACTTCCATCTCTGCCCTTATCCAGCACATTTCCCAGGACTCAGTTCTTACAACGAGATTTATTCTGGAAGCCAAGAATGACCAAACTAGGTTTTCTGTCATTGCAGCAGAATTAGGGGGTGGGTCTAGTCAGAACCAGAATTATAAAATAGAAACAAAATGGTGTTTCTTGCACACTTGACCTGGAGATGGAGAGTCAAGCACCTCTCAGTGTCCCTTGCAAAGGACATGATCTGCCCCTCTTATCCAGGGGCATGACACCCAGAAGCCTCACGCCTGGGAGGGTGAATCCAGACACCTGTGGACAACCCCAAATTCCATTAGCTTGGCCTGCAAAGCTTTTATTCTTCATGATGACTAGTGAGGTCGGTGTGGCACCGGGTACCCAGGGGAGCAAGCAGAGGGCCTGGGGTGGGCAGCACATCCAGGGATGACTATGTCCTACTCTGAGCACTTGGATGGCTTTTCCTTTTTCTTCCAAAGGGCTGGGCTGAGAGGACACCACTGTGAGACCCCTATCAACCACCTGAACCAACTTATCAACGTCAGAGGTACCATTTTACTCCTGTCATCTGGGCAGATTTCACTGTTGTGGGCCCCTGTCTGGTTTGTGTTACCTGTTAGTCAGGGCAGAACCCATTTCCCCCATTTTCAAAGCTTCTCTCCCCTTTCCACTTGATCAAAAGAGATAAACAAGAAGCTGAAAACACCCTACACCCAGGGGAGGAATGTCTCAAATCCTTACACCGGGGCCCCTGTAATAGCAGCCCCGATATGCTGGGGTGTGATGTGCTCAAGGGTGGCCCCCGAAGCCTGGCCTGTGTAGCTCAGCGGTTGAGCGTTGACTCAGGAGAGGTCACTGGTTCCATTCCTGGTCAGGGCAACATGCTGGGGTTGTGAACCAGAGGTAGCTGATTGGTGACGTTCCTCTCTCATCTCTCTCTCTCTCCCTTCCTTTCTCTCTAAAAATCAATAAAAACATTTTTTAAAAAAGAGTGGCCCTGAAAGATGTTTGCATCCCAATCCCCAGACCTGTGCATGTGTTCCCTTTCAGGGCAAAGGGGCCTTTGCAGATGGGATTGAGCTAAGGATCTTGAGATGCAGAGATGATCCTGGATTATCTGCACTGGATGGACCCAATGTCACCACAAAAGGCCTTACAAAAGGGAGACAGGAGGGTCAGAAGTGAGAAGCAGCGAGGCAGTGGACAGAGGGACCAGAGATACTTGAAAATGTGACACCACTGTCTTTGACGATGGAGGAAGGTGCTATGGGGCAAGGAGTGGGGGTGGGGCGACTACAAAAGCTGGAAAAGGCAATGAAATAAATCCCCCCAGTGCCTCCTGTTGACCTGTTTTAGAACTTGTGATCTCCAGAAATGCAACAGAATAAATCATGTGTGTGTGTGTGTGTGTGTGTTAAAATTTGTGTTATCTTTACCAGTCCGTGATGGTGCCTTGTTACAGCAGCAACAGGAAACTAATACCCGGGGTGGGGTCACCAAGCAGCAGTTTCCTGGTGTTGGTCTGGTTTCTCCTTTTATTGAACATTCTACCTCTTTTTGCCCCACACAGCCAAAGAGTGATTGAAATAGAAAAGGGAAAAACAGTTGGGAACTTGGCAAATAGGAACATCCTATATAATAAAACCCTAATATGCAAATCGACCGAATGGCGGAATGACCAGCGGAACGACCAATCGCTATGATGCGCACTGACCACCAGGGGTCAGTGAGCTCCCACAGGGGGAGCGCTGCTCAGCCAGAAGCGAGGCTCAGGGCTGGCGAGCGCAGCGGCGGTGGTAGTAGCCTCTTTCGCCTCTGCTGTCGGCGGGCAGTAAGGAGCAAGGGATCCCAGACTGTGAGAGGGCGCAGGCCAGGCCGAAAGAAACCCCCACCCCCAGTGAATGAATTTTGTGCACTGGGCCTCTAGTACAAAATAAAGTGGAAATAACCTTTGGTGTGTGTGTGGTGGGTCTTTAATCCCTGGAAACTAGAGTCACAGTTCTTATTGCCCTCCAAACCACATGGCAGACACAAGTCACAAGGTGGCATCGGGCAGCTGAGCCTGCAAGGCCACAGACCCACAGGTGGCGGCAACGAACTGAAAGCCACAGCAGGCTGCCTGGAACCTAAAAGTGCGCTTTGTGCTTCTACCAATCCCATTAGGCGGGACTAAGGTACCTTCCCATCACAGTATCTTCCAGCCTCCGTACGAGTCTCGCCTCTTCCTTGTGAAGCTGTGCAAACATAACGGGGGCTCTCAGTTGCCCAGGATCCAGTTCCTCCAGTTAAACGCGGAGTTGGAGCCGTGGGTCAGTGTCTTCACAGGGGGGGCCACCAACGCCCACTTTCCTTCCTCTTTATTTTCTTCGCAGAAGCACATTCCCAGAGAAGGGATCTAGAGGAGAGTTACATCACTTATTAATACTTTATACCAAGTCAATCGAGTTTAGACTTGTTCTAAAGCCAACGGACAGGTGCGCCTTGGAGGCTGGCGTGATGTGCCCAGACTGTCATTGCTCCCTTGACACCTAACAGGGAAGTTCTAGGGAGGGAGTGGGGGCGGGAGGTGGCGCCCAGGACAATGGGAAATGGGGGTGCTATCAACTGGGGATGCATCCCACAATGCACAGTGTTATCCCGCCCACGTGCCTGGGGTGCCAGTGCCAAGGCTGAGAACCCTGCCTACCATTAGAAGAGTGGGGTACAGTCTCAAATTTAGCATCACAGAAAGATCCAGGTGATGAGTTTTCAGACCCCCGGGAAAAAACGACAAAGTGGAACTTGAGACAATTCCTTCATCTGTGAAGTGAACGTGTTGGAGTAGATCTTTGATTTGAAGGCCTTTGTGTTTACCTGTTTTGCTTTCCTTTCCTTACTCTCCCTTTTTAATGTCTAGAAATTCCTTGGTCAGACAGAATTTGCAAAAATTCCACCACAAGGAAGTGGTGGGGGATCTAAGTGGAGGCTAGTGTTGACTCAGGGGTCATGACTCCCTCCTTCTGCTTAGAGAGACTGGGGGGAGGGTGTGATGGTGGGTGAGGGGCGAGCAGAGGGTCTGTTTCTTGCTGCCCCTGACTAGAAGGCCCAGGGTTGGGCAGAATTCCTTGATGAATTTCTGACCTGCGAGAGCAGCTTATTTGGGGGTGGGGTGGTGTGGACACCAAATCATCAGCATAAGAACATTGCAGGCCCGGCCCATGTGGCTCAGTGGTTGAGCCTTGACCTATGAACCAGGAAGTCACAGTTCCATTCTCAGTCAGGGCACATGTCTGGGTTGTGGCTCCCTCCCCAGTAGGGGGTGTGCAGGAGGCAGCCAGTCAATGATTCTCTCTCATCATTGATGTTTCTATCTCTCTTCCCTGCTCCCTTCCTCTCTGAAAACAATAAAAATATATTTACAAAACAAAGAGAGTTACGGGAATTTGGAAACTCAAGGCTGGCATCTCCAGAAGGGAGGCCAAGGGCTGGGGTGTGGGTGGGATATGGTCACTAAAAGAAATGGGTTTGGAACAGCAGCAACATGCCATTCTCGCCAGCGCCTGCGTGTGCATCGCGGCTGTCTGTGTGGAGACGACCCCCAGGAGACCCAGGGGCTGCGGGGAGCGAGAGCAACACTTTTTTCCAGGAGACCCCGAGAAAAACCTATACAGAAGTGTCCCAGTGTGGCCTGGGGGGGCTCAAGCCATGCATGTGGACAATGGTCAGCTGGTGGTCCTGGATCCCGGAGAGCTCAGACACATCTGGGTCATACTTGGGAAACACCACCTGGAGACACCTGGGAACTCCACCTGGACAAGTTTCTCTCAGGTCCAGAGGGAACTGGATCAGGAGAGAGCGGGCACCCGCAGCACAGATGACCGAGCGTCTCAGGTGCAGAAGCTCTTTGATGCTCTCCAGGTGAGAGAGGAGGGCCAGGAGGGGCTCAGGGAGACAAGCGACTTGCGCAGGCACAGAGCCCATGTGGTTGGACTCCTCTGCAGCCCCAGGCCCCTCGGGGCCGGGCGACACCTTGCTGCCCACACCTGTGCAAACAAGCCGTGGCCAGTGGCGCCATGATAGTTTTGTGTGACGGAATCATGTCCAGGACTCGTCTCCTATCACAGCTGTTGTCTACACACTGTCCTCCCAGCCTCAAGGCCATTGGTCAATTCCTTGGTCAATTTGATACAAAGACAAGGGCAGAGGGCGCATCTGACCCTGAGGAGATTGTGGGGGCAGGGCCAGGGGGTGGGGTCTCAGCTTCTGAGTCTGCCCGCCTCAGTTCACCTCACTAACCGGATAAAGCAACCTTTGCCTTGTTGGTGACGTCCCACAAGTTGGTCCAAGTACCCATTATCCTTCTCGACACGTCTGTCACCGGGTTGATTTTTCCAGAACTGTTGACGCAGCCCAGCCAGCCCTGAGCACTCTGGCAGCTAC
>NW_005871568.1:34706-64867 GCF_000147115.1 Myotis lucifugus | reverse complement strand
AGTTCCTTTCTGCCCCCTGGGTCCCTAGAGCAAGCCAGTCCAGCTGTTGTCCTTTCTCTTTTTATCCAAATTGCTTACTTCTTACTGGACCATCTGTTCAACTCCGGGAGTTGCAAGGAATTATCATGTGGACTGACCTTTAAAAAGCCCCGTGTCTTTTTTTATTTTTTAAAAAAATATCATCTTGGCAGCAAATGGCCAGAGTTGCCACCCTGATGATCAAGATGACAACCTCGCCCCCAAGACCCCTGCCCAAGGCTGCCCTGTGCATGAGAGCTTGTGGGCACAGTCTCAGGGGACAGGCGGGCCCCTGCTGCCCTGCGCTGTCAGGCTGCTTGTTGTCATTCTGAGAAGAGCCTGTGATGACCCTGCGTCCTTGGGCTGCCTGACTTTGTGGTCCGAAGAGGAAGGGCGGGCACGTACCTTTCTCACCAGCTGGGCGAAGTCCGCGCAGTCCCGGGGCGGCAGCCTGAGCAGCGGGCGCGTGCAGGAGTCCAGCGTTGAGCCGTGGCCCACTATCAGGATGACGCCTGCTGGGAAGAAGAACAGCTCAAGGTCCAAGCAGGCACAAGGAGCGCCTTTCTTAGACTGGAGGTCCCCACAGTTCCTGGGGTGAGGCTACCTCATGGTGGCCCCCCCCCCCCCGCCCCCCTGCCCCACCTTGAGAGGCCCAGGGGTAGAATAGGTGTGGCTGGTCATGGCTCCGTGAAGCAGTCCCGCCTCTCATTGTAAATGGTTGGTTCGTCAGAGGGTATCACATCCTCAGGCAGGATCTGGGGTGGGACCTCAACGTGATGTGAGCCAGCAGCGGGCTCTGAGCCGCCAACTCCCTTGGGACATAGTGGCGGCTGCCGCCCAGCCTGATCCGATTGGCTTGAGACTCATCAGCTGGCTGATCCGATTAGCTTGAGGACTATCAGCTGGCTGATCACGATGAGCCTGCTGATGACTCATGGTGGGTAAGGACATCCAGAGTCCACTGGTTGAGGGAGTCTCCCTCTGGTGACAGGACCTGGGAGCCAGAGCCAGGACAAAGCAGAGCTGGGGAGGTTCACCCCCTGGGAGTCAGGGAGGTGTCTGGGCCGGACTCACCGGCTCCACCTAGAGGAGGAAATCAGGCCAGCGCTCCCTCGGAAAGCCAGGCGGACACAGAGCAGTCCCTTCAAGCCAGTCACCTCCTAATGTGACTTCAAATCCTCCACTGTGAGCCCAGACTAAAGCTCCGATCCTCTCTTCCTGTGGTATTTCCTATTAATTTCACACTCAGATCTTTGGCCTCCCATCTCATGGTTGGGTGCTAGGGTGCTGTGCTGGGAGGTGGTATTTCAGACCCCACGGGAAGGCGAGGACTTAGCAGATTACGTAATGCCTGTGAAGGACCCACCGGTGCCAGGGGATCGCTAGGTATGAGCTGGACTTCCTGTTGCTTCCACACCTCTCCCTCTCCTGCCTCCCTCATGGGCCCTCCCCCTGGGGCGCATTCACCTCTCAACCCTCCTCTTCCTACCCAGGGCCGCCTCCTCAGGGACGGAGGAGCTTGTTCCCTGCGGTGAGCAGCACACACGGTGCTTCGTGGACATCGGAGCCGACGGAGCCGTGGTCCTGCATCTGAGTTCCCGAAGGACTGCAGGGGGGCCTTGAAGGGGGCTCATGCCTGGCACTGACATTTAGCTGGTGGCGGAGGCTTGCAATGGGACAGCCAGAGAGGGGTGGGCGGGGTGGGGCCCCGAAAGCTCAGTGAAAGGCCCTGTCACTTTCTGTCCTCTGATGTCCTGTGGCAATAACTGTAAGAACAGGTGTTTGACAATTAATCAAATGTCACTGCGGTGTGGTTTCCCGAAGTACATTCCCCAGGTTCAGATCAGTCAACAGGCCATGCGACCATCCTCAAGGCCAGGCGTGTTCGGGTGCCGGGTTCGGCCAGGTTTGGGGTATCTTCCTGTAGACGTCTCAGTGACTCTTGGAGAGGGGCCAGGTGCTCAGCTGCCGCCCGTGTTCCTTGTCAGAAATTCTTCATCCCAGGAGCATCGCCGGGGTGAGGGACAGGGACGGAAAGAGCGCAGGTGGGAAGCGGGCCGGTGGTCTCTTACGGACTCTGAGACTCTTCTTGGTGTCATTAATATTCCTCATATTCCAGATGTTGGTGCCCCTCCCCCAAAAATATTCAAATTCCTTGAGGGTAGAGTGTGTCTTCTTCACTTAGACTGCTCACCATGTTTTGTTGGATGCTGGACACTTCGCTGTTTTCAAGACATGCTTGCTGGCTTCAATTTCTAGAAAATTGACTTCTAACTTGTCACTATGGACATTTCCAATACACACCGAAGAAGGGTCTGATGGAACCCCACATACCTGCCATGGAGCTCCAACAGTTGCCCACATGTAGCCCATTTGTACCTTCTGTTCTCTACCCCCCCCCCCAGTATTATTTTAGAGCACATCGCAAACATCAGTTTGCACCTCCAAGTGACAAGGACTTTGCATTTGTACACAACCATCCTGTTATTCTCACACCTAACAAAATTTACAAAAATTCTTTAATATTTCCATATTCCAAACCATATTCAAATGTCTCTAATGGTCGCAATGATCTACAAACGTTTTCCCCACTGTTGAGCAATCATGTCCTGACATTTGGTTGTTCGGTTCTGCGTTTCTGTTTCCTAAGAGTCTGGCACAGGTGGTTTGTGTTGATCTTGCAGCCCTGGGTCCTATGGGCTCTCAGTCCTAGAATTGGGGTCCCCGGGCCTAAGTGGCGGGGGAGTATGTGTCTACGGGCTCTGTTACCGCAGAGGCAGCGATGTACCACTCTGTTCCTGGGAGTGGGGAGGAGGTTGGAGAATGATCAGGTTCAAAAATAGCCCTGCCTGGCTGGTGTGGCTCAGTGGTTGAGCGTTGACCTATGAACCAGGAGGTCACGGTTTGATTCCTGGTCAGGGCACATGCCCAGGTTGCAGGCTCGGTCCCCAGTGTGGGGTATGGAGAGGCAGCTGATCAATGATTCTCTCTCATCATTGATGTTTCTATCTCTCCCTCCCTCTCCCTTTGGCTCTGAAATCAACGAAAATATGTTTTAAAAAATGGTGCAGTTTCCATCCCACCGGTAAGACCCAACTCCTGGGGCTGCTCATCCCGAGCCCAGGGGAGGCACTCACCGTCCTGTGGGCAGCTGCTGACGACCTGTTCCACGCTCACCGCACACCTGTGCACATACTCGTCGTAGCTCTCCGCGGGCAGGAGGGAGGCGATGGGGAACGCAGGCCTGTGGGGGAGAGAGGGAGCGCTGACAGCCTGGCCTGTGTCGGGTTGGGGGTGGGGGTGGGGCCTAGAATTGCTTTGTGGTTACTGGAGAGAGAGTGCGTTCTCCAGGCTGGCTCTGCTCAAGGCTCCAGTCTGTGTTCAAACCTGGCAAAGGGCTGGTGTTCAGTCCCACGTGCATTCTCACTGAGCACCAAAAGGGGCTGTGATGGTGAAGAGCCAGCCACTGGCAGAGAGGACTCAGGTGCTCTCTTTGACCAAACTTGGAGCCCTTTCTCAATTGGCCCGGACTTTCTGCTTTCATGCTTGTCCCTGTAGGGTCCATTTTAGCAAGAATCCCGCTAAGTCAGTTTAGCAAGAATTCCCCACCTGCATATCTGATCCCTCTTCCTGATATCCAAGCAACCCCTCCCCCCAACCCCTCCCTGTCTGACTGTCCTGGTCTGCCTTTAGCAGGAATCCTGTTAGGTCAGTTTAGCAAGAATCATGATACCCTCTTAATATTTTTCTTCCATCTACCAACCCTGCACCCCGCTTGTCCTAATAGCATTCCGAGGTGAGTCCAATCTCTCCCCCCTGCACAATGGCCCCTATTGCAATGGTCCCTCCTTACCGTCTTTAACAAGAATTGGAAAACCCAGCGCAGACGCCGTGAGAAGCACATACCTGTACTCAGTGCTGACATTGAAATTCGCCTCCTTCAGCTCCTCCAGGGTCATGAGGGCCGGGGTGGTTTTGCCCGTCTCCCATTTGGTCCATTCAAAGATCCCGGGCTCCACTCTTATCTTTATTTTTCTCTCCAGTTTGAGCTCTGCAGTCAACAGAATTCAAGTGTTTATCTTTTTCAGTGTCTGTTTTGGCTTTATGCAAATAAGACTCTTCCTAGGTCTAAATAACACCTTTCAAAAATGTGATACTTTCACTTGGCCAATATTGTTTTGTGACCACCCAGGGTTCTGCTATTTCTGAGACAAAAACCACGAGATAGCTGGAAGGTATCCGAGGAGTGATGACCCTCTGTCCACCAGGGAAGGACAGCCTCCCAGTTTCCCTGCACCACCAGCAGCAGGCCCAGCCCGGTGCCCGTCCTGGTTGCCCAGTGCAAGCCTACAGCCAGATCAACACTGGGCCTCGCTGTGGGTCACGGATGAGAGCCCACCAATAAGGACTTGGCCAATCCAATGGCCCACGGAGAGGATGGAGCTAATTGTGGGGGGTGCTAGTCACACGGGAGTGTCTCCTGACAAACACACCAGACTGAGCACAAGCTGACGGATGGAAGGGAGCTGTCTTCTGGGACGTTCTGACTTCTCCCAGCTCACCCTTCCCAAGCATTTTATGTCTTGACCAAAATGCCTATGAAGTAAGACCATCTCTTTTTAAGTGGAAAAAAAAAACACACCTTAATGCTTTTATTTGAAATGGAAAAAACTACTTTAAGCTCAATGCTGGCAATAAAATCGTTCCCAAAGTGTACCCCCGGTCCATGGATGGGTTCTTTGCAAGCAGGTTTAGAACAGAGTGAGCCGGGCTGCAGGCCCCTGCACGCTCCCCAGCTGGGAAGGGCTCCCGTCCACTGAGAATACATCACAGAGAGGAGCAGTCAGAAGAGTTTGCAAAATGGGGCTGGCCACGCTTCCTTTCGAGGACATCTTGTAGGCCACTGCCCTGTGGTCACACTTTGGGAAGTGGTCCATCTGGATGCTCACGGATACGGCATTGAAATAAAGTCTAGCATGTTAGTGTCTCAGATGTCAGTCTGAAAAACGGGTTGGTCATGTCCAAAGCCCTATGAAGAAGGCTCGGCACCCCTGTTTTTCTGAATTAGCAGAGGATGTGTCAACATGTGCCCTTTAACAAGCATATTAATAATAATGATAATAATATTCTTTCTTTCTTTTTCTTTTTCTTTTCTTTTTTTTTTTTTTTTTTTTTTTTTTTTTTTTTTTTTTAGGGAGAGTGGAAGAGAGAGGGAAAGACAGAGAGAAACATTGATGTGAGAGAAACACATTGATTGGTTGCTTCCTACATGAGCCCTGACCAGGGCCCGGGCTTGGGAGGAGTCTGTAACCAAGGTACATGCCCTTGACTGGAATTGAACCCAGGACCCTTTGACCTGCAGGCCAGTGCTCTATCCACTGAGCCAAACTGGCTAGGGCAATAATATTCTTATTATCCCAATATATAAAAAGCCAGGGGCCCTCATGACCGAAACAACCGGATGAACGACTGAAAAGCAGGCTGCATGGGGCGATCAGGCTGGCAGGGGGGGAAGTTGGGGGTGACCTGGCCATTGGAGGGAGCAGTTGGGGGCAACCAGGCCAAGCCGGGGGGGCAGTGAGGGGTGATCTAAGCTGGCAGGGAAGCAATTGGGGGGGGACCAAGCTGGCCAGGGGACAGTTGGGGGCTACCAGGCCAGCAGGGGGGCAGTTGGGGGCGACCAGGTTTGGCAGGGGGGGCAGTTAGGGGTGATCAGGCAGGCAGGCAGGTGAGCAGTTAGGAGCCAGCGGTCCTGGATTGTGAGAGGGATGTCCAACTGCCAATCCTGGTCCCTGGGCCTAAACTAGCAGTTGGACATCCCCCGAGGGGTCCTGGATTGGAGAGGGTGCAGGCTGGGCTGAGGGCATGAATTTCGTGCACTGGGCCTCTAGTATAAAATAAAAGTCAACTCTAATGGTCCCACCAGGATTTTACTCCACTGAGCTCACCTTTTTTCTCTACTATTCACCTCCCCTGGCCTCTAGCTCCCCACCTTACCTGGCTTACAATCCACAGTCAAGGACCCTCATCCTCTTGTGTGCACCCCAGCTCCTCTCCCCTCTCTTGCTTTACTGCACTCACTTCCTGAACCCACCCAGAGTTAGACCCAGCTCTCCATGTCAGCACCCGGAGGAAGCCCCACGCCCAGCTGACGGGTCTTGGTGTGAAGTGCTCCCTGACCTCAGTGGGCTCTGGGTGCTGCCCAGTGGCCATCCTCTATTTCCAGGCCAAGTCCTGGCCCCTCTCTTTGATAAGATTTCATACGTTCAGAGCTCCTCAAACCTGCAGTGGCCCTCCCCTTTCCCACGCTAGCTGGGCACCTGACCCCTGTGTCTCTGAGAAAGAAGAAGCCAGCCCCTCCTGCACATTTGCCCATCTGTGGTGTCTGTGTCCACCTGCTCTCCCTCTGTCCTGCCACCGTGGAGGGCTTGCTGTCTCCGGCATGGTGAACGACATCATGTCCCTCCTCCCCACACAGGATGGCAGGGAGGGTCCAGAGGGAGGAGCAGAACCAAGGCCCCCAAAATAGCTGCCCCTCCCGGCAGGCAGGACTGTCCTTCCTCCTGTAGGGGGAGGCCCAGCAGCTCTGCCAGGGGCTCTCTGATACACATCAGCCTCTGATGGTGCTGGACAGCTCCCAGCAGCCGAGTCCCTTGCCCTGGGAGTCATGCTTTTTGGATCTGGAAGGATCACAGCAGTTCCCAGCTCTCTGGCTTTCTGAATGTTCCTCCCCAGAAAGGTTTCTTTCTTTTTTTTATCTCTTTGCTTTTTTTAAACAGAAGCTGCTGAAGATGGATAGCATGATGACAAGCTCTGGTACTCAGTTACAATCCTGGCATAGAAATGTGAAGGGGCTCAGAGCCTGCTAACAGTTCTGAGAGGGCTGGTCCATAATTGTCTAGGACTCAGGTGGCCGTTCATTGCCTCTCATCCAGTTCTCTCCTCTGCTCATCACCCTGTCCCCTTGGAGAACAACCATGAGGTCAAGGCAACCTGAGCAGCTCCCTGAGTTCTCACCCACCTTCCAGGATGTGTTTGGCTGTCTGCACACAGCGGAGGGCCGGGGAGGCGAAGACAGAGGTGATTCGGATGCCGCTGTCCAGTAGTGCTTCTCCTGGAAAATAGCAGGTGGGAAAAGCCTCTGTATATCTGTGACTTCCCGAGGTGGCAGCTCCGACGGGAGGCTTACCACCTGAGGAAGGCAGGACCTTAAGTGGCTCCAAGATCTCCACCCCCTGCTGTACACACCCTGGGCATTCCCTAAAGTACACGGAGACTGGGAATAGGGTGAGGTGGCACTCTTGTGACTATGTTATATTCTATGGGAGAAGGGAGATCACCGTAGGTGGCCTGACCCATTCAGGTGAACCCATTAAAAGCAGAGGTTTTCTCTGGCTGCCATAGGAGTCAGAGAGATTCAAAGGCAGAGGGATTCAACATGTAAGAAACTCTTCCGCTGGCTTCCAAGATGGAGGGGCCACGTGGCAAGAAATGTGGGTGGTCTCTCGGAACTGAGTGTGGCCCTGTGCTGACAGTGGAGTGAGGACTTCAGTCCTACAACCACAAGGAACTGACTTCTCCACAGCCCGATGAGATTGAAACTGCTTCCAAGAGCCTCCAGATGGGAACTCAGCTCAGTAACACCTTGAATTCAGGCTTTGAGGCCCTGAGCAGAGAACCCAGCATGCTGTGTCTGCGTGTCCGATCTACAGAACAGTGAGCCAACAAGTGGGTGCTTGTTCAGCTCCTGGTAGCTTGTTCTGAAGGGATGGAAACCTGAAGCTCCTGGAAGCACACTGTGAACCACACTTCCTCTTGCAGCGTCAGAGGGCCTCATCCTTGGTAAAGAAGGGGACCTCTTCAGTAGAAGCACTAGAGTCAGGAGGTTTTAGTGGACACTGTCATGGGCTGAATTGTGTCCCCCCAAATTCATATGTTGGAGTCCTAACCCCCAGTGCCTCAGAAGGTGGCTTTCTTTGGGGATGGGGTCTTTACATGGGTGATCAAGTTAAGAGGAGGTTATGAGGGCAGCTCTAATCCAACCTGATTGCTGTCCTTATAAAAAGGGGGAAATTGGACACAGAGACAGACACACATAGAGGGAGAAGATGGCCATCTACAAGCCAAGGAGCGAGCCTGGAGCAGGTCCTTCCCTCACAGCCTCAGAAGAAACAAACCTGCCCACACCGCGATCTCTCCAGAACTGTGAGACGATAAATTTCTGTCGATGAAGCCACTCGATCTGTGGTGCTTTGTTACGGCAGTCCCAGGACACGAATACAGAGGCTGACAATTGCCCGCATATCTACCCATTCACAGATACTCCCAAATACACACATGGAGACTGTGCAAACATCCAGGTGAGAATTTAGGCATGAAACACAGAGCTGCAAAGGTACTTTACAGAAAGGACACACATACCCACACACAGTGCACACAGACACACATACACACGTGGTATGTGCACACAGACACAGACCCACATACCATACACAGAAACACACACCTACACCACAGTGTGTGGCAGGCGAAGGAGCCCAGGCAGGGCTGTGGGGGGCAGGTCACACTAATCCGTGGGAGTCCCAACTGGGTCATATCCCTAACTCCATGTTAAGTGACCTCACATCAGTGATCCTGACACCAGCCTTGGTGAGAGCACACTATTTGCACTACTGAACTCGGCAAATGCTACAGAGCTGTCCTGCCTGCCCAGATGGCCAGGGACTAAATGTTTACATCACACCACGGGGGCTGGGGGGCAGGAACACCAGGTCCCAGTGAGTTGCTTCTGTTCACCAGCTGTGTGACTCGGGAAGCCCACGTGCCTTCCTGGGTCTAGACTTTGAGTTTCTTAATTCATAGAATGAAGACCAGATGAACTCAATGGCCTCTTTTAAAAAATCCATCATGTGGAACCAGAACCCCAGACATAAAACAAAAGCCCGAAGTGATGGATTTTGAAATAAAATCAAAGAGGGGATGTGTGTGTGTGTGTGTGTTTTTAAATGACACCCTTAGTGCACACAGTGGTCACTAATTTTTTTCCTTCCCTCGCCATTCTTTCCATACCTTTCATTCCTCCCGAATTCCCCAGCCATCTGTTCCTGAGTCAAATCGCTGAGCTTCCACTTACTAGCTGTGTGACCTTGGGTGTCTTACTTAACCTCTCTGTGCCCCAGCTTCCTCATCAGCAGAAGGGGGGATAATGCTACTACGGACCTCAAAGGGCACAATACTCATTAATGATAACCATTGCCATGATTATTGTTACTATTCCTAATAGAATGACCCCCAACATACCTGCCGTTCTGGACTGGAAAATTCCACAAGACGATAATGGCGGGTCGTTTTCAAAGCCTTTGATGCCATTGCTCCGCTGGGGCAGGCTGCAGGGGAAGTTCAGGTCTGGCCGGTAGTACTTCCCTAAAGCACAAATACGCACCAGACGTTTAGTTCCCTCGAGTTAGAGCCACGACACTCCCAAGATCAAGGCCCACGTGAGAAGCATGGTCAGCATTTAAACTGTTACCACTGTGTTTCTATCAAATGTGTTCTACAACGTGGATTCAATTCGAGGAGAAAATGCTGCTTTAACGTGCACACATTTCCTCAAATACAGGAAACTCAGGTTCCAGCCCCAGATCCCGAGACCCTCTCTGTCCTCTCCTGACCCTTCCTGAAGATTCGCTCAGACAATTTTCCTGATGAAGAGCCAAGTGTCTCCATGACTGATAGAGCTTAATTTGATAAGAATCTCAAGTTGGCATTAATTAATTAGTGAAATTTGACCATTCCCATAGCTTAAGTGTGTCATATTGCTGATGGGGACGGAATCCATATGGCCAGAGGTGCCCTTGCATTGTGCATTGTTCAGTCAATCACTTGAGGCGAGACTGGAATCTAGGGATTCCTTGGACTCCCTCCCCGACACCCCCCGTCCATGGTTCACTTAGACCTGAGCTTTAATCTGACGGTCAGGTGCAAATCCTGGCACCACCAGTTACTGGTTGTGTGATTAGAAGCAAATGACTTAATCTTCTTTATCAGTTAAAGGGCAGTGGTTCTCAACCTTGGCTGCACATTAGAATCACCTGGGAATCTTTTTAAAATCCTGATTTCTGGGCCTCATCCTCTGGAAATTCTGTTTCTTTGTTACTAATGTTGTGGCCCCACCCCATAACAAAGAAACAGAATTTCCTGAGGATGAGGCCCCGAAATCAGATTTTAAAAAGATTCCCAGGTGATTCTAATGTGCAGCCAAAGTTGAGAACCACTGGTTAAAGGGGGAATGTTTCGATGAATCATTGAGATAATGCTCAGAACCTGGCTCCCGTAAGAGGTCAGTAAGAGGTAGGTCTGATCTCATTGTCAAATTATCCGTCATCCTACAGAGGACACCACTCCACTCCAAGACCTCACCTTCTCCCAAGTCACCCCCAAACCTGGTGCACAGGGTTCTAGCAGCTCAGCTCCTTTCCTGCGACCCGTGTACACCACATGGCAGCGTCTGACTACCCCACACCAGCCCCCCTCAGCCTCCCAGTCCTTCGCCAATGCAGAGGCAGGCAGTGGCTAGTTTGCATGCCGTGATTTTAGTTTTCATGCATGATTTTCCTGAAAGCTCCCTCCCTGGAAATTCCATTGGCAGAAACTGTCTGAACCATCGACTTTAAAGGCCATTAAAAGTCTGTGCTTTTGTTGGCTACTCGAGAGCGATGAAGGGGGAGGGGGTAGCCCCGATGCCGGCCAGCTGTGCTTCCTGGCCTGTAGGTGATGGAGAAGTTGCCCAGGTAATGGCCAACCATCTCAGGCTTGATTTCCACCTGGTTGAAGGACTTGTGGTTGTACACGCCCACCTCGCTGCCCACCATCTCCCGCAGGATGATCATGTCCTGCAGGTGCACGTGCGTTTTCACCTCCGCAGGCTTCTCCATGGGCGGGGCCTCCTTCTGGGCAACACGCAGGGCTTCAGCAGCGAGTGCTCCTTGCTCCTTGCTCCTTGTTCTGCAGGCCCAGGCTCAGCCACCACAGTGCTGGGCACTGCACAGCTGCATCAGCTGCTCACAGGACCGGTCAAGTAGCTGACGGAGACCCACGCCACGGTACGTGAACTTGTGGAAGGTCCGCTTCTTCTTCTGCTCCACATCCCCCATCTTGTTGGTTCTTTGGAAAGGACCACCCACTCTTTTAAAAAAATTTATCTTTACTGTTGAAAGTATTGCAGGTTTCCTCCCCCGACCCTACTGACCTCCTCCACCCAGCTCCCTTCCCCTCCCCAGGCCTTCCCCGCACTATTGTCTGTCCATGGGCGATGCATATATGAATATAAGTTCATTGGTTAATCTCTTCCTGCCCCCTTCCCTCTGAAATACTTTAGTCTGTTCCATGCTTCAATGTCTCTGGATCTTTTTTGTTTATCAGTTTATTTTGTTCATTAGATTCCACATATAAGTGAGATCATGTGGTACTTGTCTTTCTCTGATTGGCTTATTTCACTTAGCATAATACTCTCCAGGCCCCTCATTGCTGTCTCAAAGGGTAAGACAGCCTTCTTCTTCTTCTTATTATTTTTATTTTTTACAGCTGCATAGTATTCCATTGTGTAGATGTACCACAGGTTTTTTTTCCTCCATTCATGTACTGATGGGCACTTGGCCTGTTTCCAGATCTTAGCTATTGTAAATTGTGCTGCTATGAACGTAGGAGTGCATATATTCTTTCTGATATTTTTTGTTTTCTTAGGATATATTCCTAGAAGTGGGATCACTTGGCAGTTCCATTTTTAGTTGAGAAAACTCCACACTGTTTCCCGTAGTGGTTATACTGGTCTGCATTCTCACCAGCAGTGCACTAGGGTTCCTTTTTCCCTACATCCTCCCCAGCACTGTTGGTTGTTGATTTATTGATGATAGCCATTCTGGCAGGTGTTAGGTGGTACCTTATTGTCGTTTTAATTTGCCTCTCTTTGATTAGGCATGTTGAACATTTTCCCATGTCTCTTGGCCTTTTGTATGTTCCTTCAGGTTTTCTGCCCATTTTTTAATTGGAGTGTTTGTCTTCCTTTTGTTGAGTTGTATGAGTACTTTATATATTTTGGAAATTAACCCCTTATCAGATGTATCATTGGCAAATATGTTCTCCCATACAGTGGGTTCCATTTTCATTTTGATGTTGGTTTCTTTTGCTGTGCAGAAGCTTTTTATTTTGATGTAGTCCCATTTGTTTATTTTTTCCTTTGCTTTTCTTGCCCTAGGCCAGTGGTCGGCAAACTCATTAGTCAACAGAGCCAAATATCAACAATACAATGATTGAAATTTCTTTTGAGAGCCAAATTTTTTAAACTTAAACTATATAGGTAGGTACATTGTTATTAACTTAATTAGGGTACTCCTAAGGCTTAGGAAGAGCCACACTCAAGGGGCCAAAGAGCCGCATGTGGCTCGCGAGCCGCAGTTTGCCGACCACGGCTAGGCGATGTATTGGTAAAAATTCTGCTCTGTGAGATGTCTGATATTTTGCTGCCTATGGTTTCTCCTAGGATTTTATGGTTTCACAACTTACAGTTAAGTCCTTTAGCCATTTTGAGTTTGTTTTTGTGTATGGTGTAAGTTGGTGATCTAGTTTCATTTTTTTGCATGTACCTGTCCAATGATCCCAACACTATTTATTAAAGAGACTGTCTTGACTCCATTGTATGCTCTTGCCTCCTTTGTCAAATATTAATTGAGCATAATGGCTTGGGTCGATTTCTGGGTTCTCTGTTTTATTCCATTGATCTGTGTGCCTGTTCTCGTGCCAGTACCAGGCTGTTTTGAGTAGTGTGGCTTTGTAGTTTAGCTTGATATCCGGTATTGTGATCCCGCCAACTTTGTTCTTCTTTATCAAATTGCTGCAGCTACTTGGGGTCTTTTTTGGTTCCATATACATTTTTGGAGTATTTGTTCTAGATCTGTGAAAGTGAAGGGCTTTATTAAATGCCAAAGTATTAGCTGTGTTTGCTCCTCTGTTTTCTTCAAAGAGAAGGCCCATCAGTTGTGTCATCTTCTCAAAGGCTTCTGGGATCCAAAAGATGTCAACCTGCTCCACTTAGGTTTTTTGCCTTCGGTGACACTTTGTGGTCACTGCTAGAGGCAGAGAGCAGAGCTCAGAAGACCAGGCCATGGGGCAAGGTTGGGTTCTGACGGAGTGGGGTCTACAGAATAGGGGGTGCTCTGGGCCAGCACCACTGGGAAGTCAGCGGCTCTATGAGGGGGTGAGTGCTTAGGCCAGAAGTGAGCAGAAATCAGGAGGAAAACTGGAATCAGAGGAGAGGCCAGCAGCACCCCCAAATGCCCTGTTGTCATTGATTAAACAGCGCAGTCAGTGAAGTGCAGATGAATTAGACTGTGAGCACTCACTTTATCAAGGGGTTCTTTATCCTGTATAAAGACCCACCAGGAGTTTCCTTTAAGCTGGTAATTTCAGTGCCTTAAAATATTTTCCCTAATAGGTGACTTGATCTTTTGTCTAGATGACCAAATACTCTTCCTCACATCCACCTATTGTCCTATTGTTTCTTTCCTGAGACTTGGTGTCTCTACTTGACCTTGTTTCGTAGAGACAACCACAGCACTACCTCTGTGGGCTCTTAGGGGTATATTCAGTCATGATGTCATCTGCTCAGAATTTTCCTGGTGTGTGCTGGTCATCTGCCAATGGTTTTCCCAATTCATTTCCTCCTTTCTTGGCCTGCTGGGCTCCTGGAGGGATCCCCAAAGGCCAGACTAGTCCAGCTTCTGTGAATGAATTTTATCACTGTGTTCATTCAATACCTTCATGTATGCAGTTAGCCTTGGCTTAGAAACTGTGGCTCTCCGTTAGGGGACAAACACTGATACAGATGTGGATCCTCAGTACGGAGATCAGCTTGTGGGTATGTTGTATTTCCAAGCACTGTTTGTAGTCTTGGCATCCAGAGGGGTACAGTTGGGGTGAGCAAGAGACACGTTCAAAAATATGTCCTTTGGTTGAGAAAGATAGACAAACATGGTAGGGAAATGACCACCGCAGTGAAGATCAGCTGGGAGAGATATGGCAAGTTGATTGTGAGATAGGGTACGTGCTGGCACCTGAGGGTTCAGAGACCACAGGTCAGGGTGACTTGCTTAGAAGTCAGGGCTGCACTCACTAACCAAATACTGTGCGTGCTGCGGGAGTAGGCGGACTGGCCATGTGTCACATCAGTGGACTTGCTTACTATTGAAGCCATTCCTCCATCTTCCACAACGCATTTGACCTAAGAGACTCATAGACAATGCACACTCTCAAATGCTTCCATGTAACCCCTACAGGGAAGATGTAGCATGCATCCATTCCCTGTGTCCAGTTATACGGGGTCGTTCTAAAGAACCTGGGGAATCTAGCTCAGAAACCCGGGAAGCGGTCTCAGTTGTTAGATTCATCTTGTTTCTGTGGTTAGAGGCCGCCCAGCCTTTACCCACCGTCAGGAGTGGAGCACTGCTGCAGCCACGACTTCCCGAAGATTTGGTCCACTCTCTCCCCGTGGCGCACCACCAGCACGCTTCTCCTCACGATGGCGGCCTGCGATGGAGGAAGGGGAGAAAAGTTGGGGTAAGCAACAGACATGCTAAAAAATATGTCCATCCGTTGAATAGCATAGCCAAACATTGTTAAAACGTGCAATTCAACATCTGCATTAAAAAACTTCTTCAAAAACAGAAGTTGTCCAACAGCTGGCCTGGGAATGGGTGCCTTCCTTCCTTGGTCCATAGCTACGTCCCATTTTACCACCGTCATCACGGTGAAAGAGGACTAGGAATTGCAGGTTCCAATGTCTTTAATTTCTTGCACCTTTTTATCTCCTGAGCATTATCACATTACAAAGGAAATGAAAAGAAACAAAATGCCCAAATCATAGCACATTAACTTCTCTACTCTTTGGCTCTTCCAAGTCCTTATCCCTTGTCTTAGTCCATTCCAGCCGCTCTAACAGAACACCACACACGGGTGGCTTATAAGCAACAGACATTTATTTCTCCCAGTTCCAGAGGCGGGAAGTGCCAGAGGCTGGTCAGGGTGCCAGCGTGGTTGGGTGAGGGTCCTCTGCTTAGTTGCAGACTTCTCTCTGTGTCCTCACGTGGTGGAAGGGGCAAGGGAGCTATTGCACTAATCCCACTCACGAGGGCTCCACCCTCAGGACGGAAGCACCTCCCAAAGGCCCCACCTGTTAATACCATCACCCCGGGGCCTAGGGACAAGGCAAAGCAAGTGCCATGATCGTCTCTTACTGGAGTGCGCAGCTGTTGGTTCTGGATGCCAACACCCACCTCCTAGGGCGGAGCTCCAGGTGGAAAGCTGTCTTGCAAATTTGCATATGGTGGCTCAGGGCTTGCCTATACTGATACCAGGATGCCTCTCCCCTCCAAGAATGAATATGAAAATATCCTGTCCCATTCCCTCGTCTCTACTTGAGCTGCAAGTAGTTTGCAAGGCACACAGGTGCTCCTGGCTGCTGTCTGCTTACTGACCATCTCAGAGTACTCTCAGTGCGTTGGGATGAGGGTTTGAATTCTGGGCATTTTCATCCCTAGAAAATCCTGGAGCACTTTGACTTTGAAAAGCAGAGCTTGGCAATAAGAATATTTAGATACAGTGAAAGGTCCGTGGGGAATGGAATGACCGAGCTCTGGGGTCCACAGAACAACACGGTTGCACTGACTCTTTAGTCATGAGGTGCGGTATGTGTGTCCCGTGGCTGCTGCAACCAAGTGCTACCAACTGGGTGGCTTTAAACAAAGTAAATGTATTCCCTCATAGTTCTGGGTAATGGAACTTTGAAATCAGGGTGTCTGTGAGGCCGTGCTCCCTCAGAGGTTATAGGGGAGGGCTCTTCCTGCCTCCTCCAGGTCCTGGTGGCGCCAGCAAGTCATGGCTTGTGGCCATATTACTCCAATATCTGCCTTGTGCTCATGTGGCCTCTTCCCTGTGTGTCTGTGTCTTTTCCTCTTGTGCAAATCAAATTTGCTCTGTTTTCCTCTCATAAGGACAGTTGTGATTAGATTTAGGGCCCCTGGGATAATCCAGAATATTCTCCCCATCAAGACCCCTCACTCAGTCCCATATGCAAAGGCCCTTTTTCCTTATAAAGTAACATTCACAGTCCCAGGGATTAGGAACTCCTATCATTGAGGACATTGTTCAGCCACTACATGTCCATTTTGCCAAACTTGATGCCACAGTTTTCTTTTCTTGCTATTTGGAGGGGGCACACGCTGACCAGGTGAGAGTGTTCATAACTCAGGAGGCGCGTGTTAGGTTTTCATGCATTTAAAGCACCAGTGAGTTCAGACACAGGCCGAGAGATAGTTAGCATAAGTCTTTCATTCCAGCTTCTCCCTGCCCATCAATCTGGAAAGGGGGTCCAGTCTTGGGGAGCCCCCTGGTTTATGTCTGCTCTCACACTCTCCACCTCATGAGTCCAGGCTCCACTGCACCTTCCAGAGCCTGGGCAGTTTGGGGGTGGGAGCCCCGTTTTTGTCTCTGTGGCTGGCAGGTCTCTAGCTGCCGTCAGCGGCTCCTCTGCCCTGGTCCATTCTCTCTAACTGGAGACCTGGCTAACAGCGATGCCGGGCTGCCTCCCCAGCGTCCAGCGTTTTGTGCTCAGCTTTTGTCTGAACTGAGCCCACCCCAGCCTGGAGGCAGCCTCCGGGGGACTGACGGGTTCTTGGGGATGGAGTTTTGGATTGAGGGTGATTCGGTCGGGAGTCTTGATCAGGGCCCTTATTAGGTCATTCCATGGTGTATCCAATGAGATTTATGGGCCAGGCCTGAGCCAGGCTCTGGGACACAGGATGAGCCAGATGCCGTGGCCCTGCCCTTTGGGCAGGAACGTCTATCAGCCCCAGGGCCTGGCCTGCAGTGGACAAGGGACATCCCGTCTCATGTAATTCTTGAAACAGCCCAATGTGGGGGGCGTTTAGGTGTCTGCACTCCCACAAGCTTCCCAGCCTCTGCAGGCCTCGGTCTTCAGATCTGTAAATTGGGGACAGAGTGGGACTAATGCCACCTGTGCTGGTTGGGGTGGTGGTGGCTGGAATGAAAGCCTAAAGTAATGGGTGTGACACAGAGTGGGGACCTGGAGGGACTGCTCACTCATGCCACAGAGGCATTTGTACTGGAGAGGAACCGGCCAGGGGCCAGCTGCAGGTGCTGCCCCGCCCCTGGGTTCCCCGTAAGGGAAGGCTGGGGCTCTATCCAGAGGGATGCTGCCTGCTCCTTGGGGACCCTGCCCGTGGCCTTCACCCCGATGCTCCCCATGCAGGTGGTGGGCTCAGATGCCCTTGCTGTGCCCCTGACCCAGGTCCTGAGGCTGCCCTGAGCCTCCTTACCTCCCCCAGCCTGACTTGCAAGCTCAGAAGCTCCATCTTTCAGGGGCCCAGAGGGAGGGGACTTCATCAGGGTCACCCAGCTTGTAATGAGAGAATCGGGTGAGAGCCTGGATTCCAGGCAGGGCTGTGCCCCTGTCCCTTCCCTGCCCTGTGTCCTAGCGTCTTGATGAGTTACAGCCATGTGCTCCCTGTTCTTGCAGACTCAGCAGGCCTCTCTGGAGCGCAGGCCGGTTCACAGCTGTTTGGGGGGGGCGGGGTTCACCCTGTGCCGAGGTGACAGAGCAGCGAGGTGCCTCAGCCCTGAAGGGGAGGACCTCCTGCCACCCCCACCCTGTCTGTTCTTTACTCCAGGAATCAGGGGGGTATGTGTCTATAGAACAAAAGCCGCACCCGTGAGGCTGTGTCTACTCAGAGTTAATACAAAGGGCCCCACTTTACAAAAAGGGCTCCCTCACCTGTAGGGCCTGCAGGCTGCCGGCACTCCTTGGCCGTGGCGGGGGAAGGAGCTCCCCATTCCGCCTGCTGTTGGCTTCACCGTCCTTTCTGGGGTTCGGGTCCAGGGCCAGACTGAAGGTGTATGTCCTGTGGGAGAGGAAATGAGGTGCTGCGTCAGGATGACGTGGGAAGCACTGGTCTTGCACGTACACGTCCAGACAGAAGGTCACGGTGGGGACGAGCGAAACGATGAGGTCAAAGAGCTCAGTGCTCAGCACGGAAAAGATCCCGAGTCAATGGTGGCCGTTTGTCACCATCTCGCCGCCTTGTCACCAAATCCGTAAGTTGAAGTCCTGAATCTTTGGGACCTCAGAATACGACAATATTTGGAGATAGGGCATCTTTAAAGAGGTAATTAAGGTAAAATGAGGTCACTAGGGTGGGCCTTATAAGGAGAGGAGACTAGGACATAGACACACACAGAGGGACAACCATGTGAGGACACAGGGAGAAGACAGCCATCTGCTTGCCAAGGAGAGAGGCCTCAGGAGAAACCAGCCCCACAGACACCTTGATCTTGGACTTCCAGCCTCAAGATTGTGAAAGAATAGTTTCTACTATTTATCCGCCCAGCCTGTGGTACCTTGTTACAGCAGCCAGAGCAGACTAGACTGTACAACAATCTCCTAGAGTCACCCTCTGTAGTAGCCAGAGGTGTAAAGGTCGGCGTGGTTGGGATGCAGGAATGAATGAACAGTGAACACACTGGGTTTGATTCTAGTCAAGGGCACAAACCTTAGTTGCAGGCTTGGTTGCAATCCAGGCACCTGTGCAGGCAACCAATCGATGTGTCTCTCTCACATTGAAGTGTCTTTCTCTCTGTCTCTCTCCCTCCATCCACTCTCTCTCTAAAAACAAAAAAATCAATGGAAAAATATCTTTTGGTGAGGATTAACAAAAATAGATACATAAATAAAATGTTTTAAAAAAAGGGAGACAGATCTAAATGTCTCTTTAAGACCTCTTCCATCCCTTATGTGCTTTCAAAGCTCTCCCCAGAGAGTCCAGAAATCAGAAATACACTTATTTAAACTGCTTTCCATTTTTAAATAATTTACTTTTTCTGTTTAATTCTTAGCTTTGCCAGGAATTGATTTCAGTGTATGACGTGAAGTCATGTAAAATACCATTTATTTTACACCCATTTTTTTCCCTACTTCTTTTCTTTAAATATGTTTTTAAAATTGATTTTTAGAGAGAGAGGAAGGGAGAGAGATAGAGAAACATCAATGAGAGAGAAACTTCATAGATCAGCTGCCTCCTGCACACCCTCTACTGGGGATCGAGCCCACAACCCGGGCATGTGCCCTGACCGAGAATTGAACTGGTGACCTGTTGGTTCCTGGGTCGATGTCAAACCACTGAGCCACACTGGCCAGGCTATTTCCCTGTTTCTGATGTAGCTATTATATGTGAACTTCTCAATATCCCGCGTGTACTGCTCTGTTAGCTATTCTGTCTCACCGATCTGTGTTTTCTTTTTCCCTCCAGCCAAAACCATATTATAGATTTGTCATACATTTTTAACATCTGGTAGGGTAACTACTCTGACTGTTCTTATTTTTCCAAGTTTTCTCAGCGTATTTCTCCTGTTTATTCTTCCAGATAAACTTTTCAGCTATTCACGGAAGTTCCAGAAAACAATGCCACTGGGATTTTTCCTGGGATTTTTTAAAACCTGGAAATGACTCCAGGAGGCATGACTATGTTCACATGATTCATTCTTTTAAATCACGAATGTGGTGTGTTTCTAATTATCGGCCCATTTGTTGAGTTTGCATTTCTCTTATAGAGGCCTCAGGGCCCCAAGTTCTCATTAAACCACTAGCTCCCGAGCCCCCATCCTAAGACCCTGAGGAGGAACAGAGCCGGGAGCATCTCAGGGGCACCTGTCCTGCGTCTCAACCATCCAGCGGCTCAGGTCGCCTGCTTCCACCACCATGGGCCACATGCCTTGGGCCATTCATCATCCTCACGGTGTTTTGCTTTAGTCAATGCATTTCTTACATTGTCTGCAACTTGTACCTTCTCTTTCCATGACGTTGCCTGTCCTGTCTTGAGCTGTAAACTCCTATGGGTGGTAACCAGGTCGAATAGACTCAGCGTGTTCATATGAAATGTGAGCTTTAGCTGAGCATAGGCCCAGAACACCGATAGTATAGTCGAACCATTGACATTTCCCACTTCAAATGCACACGCTCTCAGTAGCGAAAGCGCTATTCATAGTCTCGTACTGACACAGGAAATGTTGGCTGGTTTCCTCTTCCTGCAGGCGAGGGGGGCACACCCGCACCCCGCGTGTGGCTCACTGTGTAGACAGCAGTCTCGTTATCTATAAATAACATCCGTGCAATTTACAGTTAGAGACAAAATTGACTTGTTTTTGCTAGTATTTCCAGTGCAACACAATCAAAATGACCATGGGATTGGCAACGAGAGGAGAAAGGACCTCACATTTGAATATTTTTGTTTTTTTCTTTAACTTAAAAGAAACACCTACTGGTTAACTTATACCATAGATGTGTTTAAATTCTCCCTGGCTTTTAAAAGGGGTTGTGTGGATAAGGTCCCTGATTAGTTGCTAAAGCCACCATAACAAGGTACCGCAGACTGGGTGGCTAAGCAACAGAAATTTATTCTCTCACAGTCTGGAGGCTGAACGTCCCAGATCCAGGTGTTGGCAGGGTTGGTTCCTCCTGAGGCCTCTCTCCTTGGCTAGTAGATGGCCGACTTCTCCTAAGCCCTCATGTGGTCCTCCTCTGGGTGTCTGTGTCCTGATCTCCTCTGCTTATAGAACACCAATCAGATTGCATTGGTCCCACTCTAACAGCCTCATTTTAACCAAATCTCTTCCTGAAAGACCTCACCTCCAAGCACAGTCACGTCTTGGGGTGCCAGGAGTCAGGGTTTTCACCATATGAGTTTTGGGCAGACACAGTTCAGCCCAGAACAATACCATCATTCCATCGGAGCTGCTTGCTACCAGCTCACACTGTGGTTTTGCAAAGTTACAGGCTCAGTGTTGGACACCTCCTCTTGGCTAGAACGTGACTAAATGTTCTCTAAGCCCTACTCCCCGGGCCTCTCTGCTCTTGGTTCTACGATATGCTACGTGCACTGTTCTGTGTGGAGGGTTGAAAACTGCTGCGATTCAAGACTAAGGTCCTCCACCACCTCTGATTCTTTTCTTCACAGTAACAGATAAACATTGTCATGTGAATTGTTGTCAAGGAAATCCAGGCTACTGGAACCATGAGTGTATAGGCTGAGGTTGTTGTACTGGTGAGGGGTGCCTGATGTTTTAGTTGCCAAGCGATGAACATCGTAGCTGCAGACTCACACCTGGAAGTGTGTCCCTGAAGGACTCCTCCCGCATCTGCTCCCAGGTGCTGTAAGGCCGGCAGTTCTTGCTGACTGGGTTGCACAAGCCGACCAGTGCAGGGGCCGAGGGTGAGCCCTGCAGTTGATGCTGTAGGGGTATCTACATCTGCCCGCAGCTAAGCTGGCCTCTGGACAGTGCCATCTGACCACAAGCCCACTACTCAAAGCTTTTTTTTTTAAAGCAGTTTTAAAAGGCTTGGCCAGGACCCCGAGTCTGACAGCACACTGGCTATCTGCCATTCTGGCCAAGAATCATGTCACAGCTTGTCTCACTGCTCCTCCAGGGAGGACGGGCTGCTTCTAAAAAACAGCCAAGCAGACGCCCCACAGCCTAGTCTAGTACTTACTTTTCTCTCCTTTTGTTGCAGTTTTCATTAATACTTACTAATTCCTAAGGGAAATTTGTCTCTGAGGAGAACAGTCCCAGAAATGTCAGGCTTAAAGGCTGGAATGATTATTTTGGTGCCTGACATTAATTATGAAGTAAAAAATGTTATAGCCACAAGCTTATCTGCTACAGGGTCTTCTAGAAACATCCAGGTGGCCAATTGCCTGGCGACAGTGAAACTCTCTGGTCTTGAGCAGAGAGAAGGACTAGTTGAAGGACAGGGGCTTCAGGGAGCCCCACGACCCCCGGAACTCAGTCTCCTGGAACTGGCATCTCCTCTCCTGCTGGAATAGTGTATTGGAACAGATGAGGAGTTGGTACTAAGAGGAAGCAAGTGCTTCCTTAACTATGTGACATCATCCAGCCTCTCTACCCCCTGGGTCCGAGGGTGCTCTGCCCTCCAGAGGGAGGGAGGGAGGTATTTGATGACCCCTGCAGTCCCTGGTGGCACCACCATCCTGTGATTTTGTGGTGGCCCGTGGGATCCATGACCCTGTCTACACCTGCCAAATTGTGCTTCTCCCGAGCAACTGGTCTACCCGCCTGTGGGATGGCTGTGGTCATTGGTAGAAGCCACAGCCCTGCTCCCATTGGGTGTGGGAGAGCTTGGAGCCGGGACCTCAAGGCATGCACCTGGGGCACAAACCTCAACCCTGGATCTTCTGACTTCTCTCCCTCTGACCCAATTTCCTTATAATCTTTACTTTTAAAATGGATTAAATTCTACTTTGAATAAGTAATACATTTATAGGGTTCAAATTGTAAAAATTAAGGAATGGTTCTAGAAAGTCTTCCTCCCATTCCTGTTCCATCCTCCCAGCTTCAACCCCCACCCCTCACTGGTACCTCTGTTAGAAGTTTCTAGAGATTCTCCTTTCCAGGGAACTTTGAGACAGAGACTTGCCTAAAATACATATCATGCATGTATATGCATAGCCAAGTATGTTTAACTTCATCCTTTCTCCACAAATGGTACTATACACACTTTTTTTCAACTTACCTAGGATTACATAAAATACTTCCTCATGACCATTTCAAAAAATTGCAACTATTGTATTGTGTGGATGTAGCCCAGTTTAGCTCACTGGCTTATTTTTAAATTTAGTTATCTCTTCCATAGGCAGTTTAGGTCTTGGTTGAAAGCATACACACACCTTTTCCCAGTTATCCACTCAAATGCCATCTAGGTGCTGCTGTGAAGGGAATTTGCAGATGTGATTAAAGTCCTTAATCAGTTGATTTCAAGTTAATCAAAAGGGGGAGTGTCCTGACTGGGCTTGACTCATTCAGTTGGAAGGTCTTTAAAAAAGGCTTAGGGCTTCCCTGAGCTCAGAGATTCCAGTAGCAGCTGTGTCTGCAACTGCTCATCCGCCTGCCCTTGCATGATATGTATTTATATGCAAGTTTACTGGATTGTCACACCTAGACCACCAGCTTTCGCTTGCCCATGGTTTCCAGGCAGCTGTGGGCTCCTTCCCGTCCCTCTTGCCTGCTCTTGCTTGGCCAGTCCCAACAATTGCACAAGGAAATTCCCTGTAATAAATCCATATATGTACATGTACATACATGTGTGCAATGTATGTATATGTTATAATACAAATAATACAAGTAATATAACAAAATATAAATTATATTATAAATAATTAAATATTACCTATAGATTATATATATATATATCTATATATATTTATACATACACAGGGTGGGGCAAAAGTAGGTTTACCGTATAGAAAATAATACAATAATCAATCAATAATAATCCAAGAATAAACTCTTGTTTTGCATACTCACAACTGTAAACCAACTTCAGCTCCACCTTATATAATATAAAAATTACCGTTAAACCATAATAGAAATATGGATGTTAAAGGTGTTGCTGGTGAAGACTCAGAAGGAGTGAGACACACATTATAGGAAACTGAAGGAAGGGGTGTCCTTATTATGTAGTGGAAAAAAGTTTAGTGAAATTGTCTGTGGAAAGCAGAACTTGTAAGTGAGGAAGTTGGTTATGTGGCTAAGGACACGTGCATGCAGTGTGTTAAAGGTGTGAAGAGAGAGAGAAATTGAGGGAAGAATCTATCTATCTATATCTATATCTATATATCTATCTATATCTATTATGCAAATTAGGCTGGGACACTGTAACGGGTCATGACCAGACAGGAGGAGGTTGTGCCCACAGGTGAGGCCGGAGCAGAGACGGAGACAGAGACAGACACAGGGGGGCCTGCCTGAGCTGGCGCAGCGGCTCAGGGGGGCCTGCCTGAGCTGGCGCAGCGGCTCCGGTGGCCTGGAGCAGACACAGGCAGGGGGGTAGGGGGGGCCTGGGGTCCGGCCCAACTCCTGCGGTGGCCCACAGGGTGCCTCCTCGCATGGTGGGAGGCGGGGCGCCTCCTCATGCGATTTCAATCGTGCTCTGGGCCTCTGGTTGTTAAATAAGAGGAACCAGTACTTGGTGATGGTGAAAATCCTCAGACTCTTCAGGTCATGTTAAAGATGCTAAAATTAAGAAATTCCAGCCCCGCCAGTGTGGCTCAGGGGTTGAGTGTAAACCCATGAACCAGGAAGTCACAGTTTGATTTCTGTTCAGGGCACATGCCTGGGTTGCTGGCTTGGTTACCGGTAGGGGGCGTGTGGGAGGCAGCTGATCAATGATTCTCTCTCATCATGGATGTTTCTCTCTCTCCCTTCCTTACTCTGAAATCAATAAAAACATAAAAAATAAATTCCAGCTGAAGTCACGAGGAGTGACTGACATTAATTGTGAAGTAACTACTCTAAGGAAATGAATTCTGTCAACAACCATGTGAGCCTCAGATAACCCACCCGCCCCAGCCAAACCTGACTGCAGCCTTGGGGGCCTCTGAGCTAAGCCATGTCCAGACTCCTGACCCATGGAAACTGTGGGATAATACATGGAGGTGGTTTAGCTGTTAAGGACATGATCACACAGCAATAGGAAACCAATAATGTACCGTAGGACCCTACAGTCTATCCATTGGATGGAAGGATAAGTAAAACCAAGCACAGGACCTCTGATGGTAATTTATATCCATAAGAAGGAAGTGGTATTGTGCAGTCTTTTGGGAGTACGGTCTTAGAAGCCATTAGAGCAATCCATGTTTTCTGAACGTTATCAGCAGAAAACCACGAGTCAGCCAGGACACTTACCGTATCCCTGCAGGGAGAACGTTGCTGGCACGGAGAAGGCAATTTTTACCAACGATGGAATGGTCGGGAAGCATGCCAACACTTTGCCCACTGTTTTCAGGGGGACGCTCTCGGGCACTAACTCAGAGACCGTTGGGCTGCCGCTAGAGGCGACGCTCACCTGTGCTTCACCCAGGTGTCACACTCGCTGGCTCGCTCCGTGTAGTTCTCCGGCAGGAAGCCCCGGCAGCCGGTCCGCTGCGAGATCCCGATCGCCCAGCCCTCGCTGGCTTCCTCCTGCTGAGTGGGGTCCACGAAGATGTACTCGCCAGGACTTAGTGTCAGCTCGTCCACGTTCTGGGGCTTGTACTGAAACAGGGCCCGCAGGGTCTGGGAGAGAGGCAAAGGTGGTCACATCTCCTGCGAGGACGTGTGCTGGGAAGGATGACTGTAGGAGGCTCACTACTCTGGCTTTCAGGCTGCCTGGGGGGCTGTGTCTCCAAGACACTCCCCAAGCCTTTGTCTGATGACAGTGCAGAATATAACAAAACACAGCATAGAATTCTTTGGATAGATTTAGAAATGAATGTTGGTGTCTATCATCTGCCTATGCATGTATGCATTTATCTATCTATCATCGATCTATCATCCATCATCTCTCTACCATGTCTGTCATCTCTCTATCTGACCATCTTTCCATCATTCATCTATCATCTATCATCTACCTACCTACCTACCTACCTACCCACCTGCCCATCTATCTTTGTGCTTATATTTTATATGAAAGATCTCAAAGTATAATCAGACTTTTACGTCTACCTTCCTTGCTGTGAAGTTTTTTATAGCTTCTCTTACAACATGGAACGTGGTGGATTCATTCATACTTATTTTGTGCGTCTGTAAGGAGCACTGCATGGTTTCCATTTGAACGAATCAACTTAGTGAGAGAAAGTCTTTGCCCAAATCATTATCTAAATAAATTAATAAGCAACACAATATATTGATAAACCTTTGCAATCCTCTATTTTTAATGACCAGAAATGCTTCCATTTATTCCCCCCTCCCCCAAGTTGTGTGTCTGTAACTTATACAGGGCTGGGCAAAAGTGGTTTTACAGTTGTTTGTATGGAAAAATAATACAATAATTAATAAATAATATAAGAATAAACTGTTTTGTGTACTCATAACTGTAAACCTACGTTTGTCCCATCCTGTATATATAAAAGAATGCTAGTTGCAAATTGTACAAAAAGAGACATAGTTTTAGAGAAAGAATAGAAGGTTTTCCTTCTACTAAAATGCCTCCAGTGGAGGGCTGCTGGGGTCAGTGCTTGGTCGGAGGGGCCATTCATGCATTGGTTCCTGTGGGAGGACCCCGCCTGCCCGCCTGCCCGGCCGCTCACCTGGTAGTGCACAAAGCGCATGTCCCGCGAGTACAGCGCCGCGGTCCACTGGCAGCTGTGGCCGGGGTGCACGGCTCTGGCCAGCTGCTCCAGCGTCCTCTGGTGGTGGGGGTAGAACTTGTGGGCCAGCGTCAGGTGCAGCTGCTTGGTGCAAGGCTTCACGGTGCAGTCTGCAAAACCGGGTACACCCAGGGACGCCCGCCGTCAGCACTGCGCGGCCAGGATGGCTACTCGCCCAGGCTCAGCAGCCCAGGCCTGTATACGTGGCCTCCCTGCCTCCGCCCTGGAGCACCCTCGGCCGCCTTATGCCATCTCGTAGAGTTCACCTTTAGAGGAGGTAGTTGGGTACCTGCAGATTCTATAAGGACGTGTAAGAGAGGTGGGAGTAGAGATATGGATTTTAGGGGGTATTTGGGGCCTATCAGTTTGTAAGCGAGTTGCCCAAGCAGTTGGTTAACATGGACGGAGTAGACGCTTCCGACGCTTCCCTCCCTGTCATCAGGGTGTCATCAGCTGCTCACTCTCTGGGTCAATGACTGTTCAGCTGCAGAGTCTCAGGGAGAAAACACCAGAGGCAACGTGACTCTGTTAAACAGGACCGTCCCTCGGACACCGCTCACTGGCCCTGGTCCTCCTGGGGGTCTCTGCCCTCGGGGCCCAGCCCTCAGGTCCTCACTCAGGGCTGTCGGGCCAGCCAGGGTCTGATTTCAGCGACACCACAAGCACTTTATGTTCTGGGAGGTGGTGACCGATGGACGGACGGAGCAGTTCTGAGTTTGGTGTCAGGTGGCCCTGGCTTTAGACGCTTCTGCCCCTACTGGGGGACCACCTTAGCCTGCCTCAGCCTCCGTGGCAACAGCAACAGCACGAGGTTAGTGAGGGCTGCCTGCTGGGGCTGCTGTGGGAACCAGGCTCTCGGAGTCTCAGTAATGACCAGTTACAGCCGCCCCTCCCCCGGGCAGCACACACCAGCACACAGGCCTGTCTCCCCTGAAAAATGTCTAGGGTGCTGCGAGCACGTCCTGAAGCCCGGACGTGGCAGCCCCGCCCACGATGCACCCGCCTTTAGTGGCAAACGAGACACCGTGGAGGTGAGAAGCCTGAGACAGGAGAGTGAGTGGGTGTCGGGGAAATTCCTTCTCTCGGTGTCTCAGAGGTGGGGGCAGGGCCTCACCACGTGAGTCAGTGCGGCCTGAGAAAGACCCACCGCTCTCCGCATCGGGGCCATCAGTGAGTCACCCTGCTTCTGAATGGGCCCTTGTCTTTTCTTCTGTCTGTGCCCTGTGCCCATGGGGACGTTTCATTGGGGAGGGGCCCAAGAGACACCGGAGCTGGCCCCTCCTACGCCCTCAGGGTCAGGTGCAGGGCACAGGCAGCGGAAGGGCAGGGCAGAGGCTCCTTGGGGTCCAGTGATGGACATGAGGTCAAGGCCGATCTCTCAGGACGTGGCTGCTCAGCATGAAACCCGGCCCGTGGGGAGTGAGACAGAGCTGGACTCGAGGTCCAGTTCCACCACCCACTGGGTAGGAGACTGTTGGTTCCCTAGGGCTGTTCTCATCAATTGCCACACACTGGGTGGCTTACAACAGAAATGTGTTCCCGCAGATCTGAAGATAGAAGTCTCCACTCAAGGTGTTGGCAGGGCTCGCTCCCTCTGGGCCTCTAGGGGAGGGTCCTTCCGGCCTCTCGCAGCTCCTGGGGCCTCCAGTCCTCCTTGGCTGTGGCTGCGTCACTCAATCTCCGCTTCATCTTCCTGTGGCCTCCTCCTGGGTCTCCTCTCTTCTCACAAGGACACCGACACCAGTGATGGGATTTAGGGCCCATCCTACTCTGGTGTGACCTCATTTTAGCCAGTTATGTCTGCAAATACCCTGTTTCCAAATAGGGTCCTTTTCTGTGGTTGTGGGTAGACAGGGATTTTAGGGGACACTATTCAACCCATGACAGTGACAGACATACTACCCTTCAGAGCCTCAGTGCCTCCATTTGGGAAATGGGCCAGGAGACCCACTTTTTGGGGAGGTGTGAAGACTGGCATTTGGAGAAAAAGGAATTTTGTTGATTCTCAAAGAATCTTTCCCCAAGAAGTCAAGGAGAGAGGACTAAGCTCATGCCTAAAAATGAAAAGAAACCAGCTAGGACTTGTGTTTTACACACAGCACTGACTCGGTGAGGGTCGCTGCTCAAGGTGGGCACAGGGCTGGGAGAGACCCCTGTCCCCCTGTGTGCCCACCAGCCGACAATCCCTGTCTTTACAGAGCCCCACATGTTCACCTGGGACAGTTTCCTCAGCGGCTGGAATATGGCAAGTGTTTAGAAAACCATTTGAAATTGATGCAAACAAGGCTATTCCCACTTTGAGACAAGACACTGCTGGTTCTCAGAACCTGTTTGCGTTCCTGGTAAGGACACCTACTCCCTAGGGAGGAGCTGGTGAAATCGTTCAGCCTTGGCTTAAGGCCGTATCAGAGAAGTCACTTGGCAAGGGAGAGGGGGGAATGGGTATGGCCAGGGCAAGGGTGGGTGCACCCCTGATGCAGGCCCAGCCAGCTGTCCGACCATCGCTGTGCTAAGGATCAGCCTGCATGCTTCCTGTGTGGGATCCACCCACGGTGTCCAAGTGGGGAGAGCACAGCCCCCCACACAGAGGGGCCACTTTCTATTGACCCCGCCCAGTGTGTTCGACTGGCTGGGGCTGCCTACCTGCCAAGATAGCTGCTTCCGTGGCGAATGTCATGGCGAATTCCCGGATGACGTCCGCAGGGCTGTCATTCACGAAGAAGCCGAGGTAGCTGACGGAAGAATGGAGAACCAGAGGGACCGCCGGGGGGAAGGAGCCCAGCACCTTGTCTCCAGCTCTCTTTAGAGCCTCGTACAGACACTCCACCTTCTGGTCTTCACACTGCGGGAAGGGACAGCCATGTGTTCGCTCAGCTCTTGTTACCAGGCCACCATGTTAAACTGAAATAGAGGCCTTTCAAAGTGAGAGGCAACAGCATTGACTTGTGATCAAAGACAAGAACAGCTGTGTGGGAAGCACGGATTCAGGCAGAAGACAAAGACCAGGGTATATTGATGGGAAAGGGAAGTGGGGCAATTACATCCATAGAAGGAAGGCATTGCTGTTGGTGCAGATAAGCTACTATAGCGACGCTAATTCTAAACGATGTTTCTAACTTTCAGCCCAGGAGTCACCATAGCTGCTTTCTGGTTATCCCTGCGGACAGCCCTTTGGGAAACAAGGTTGCTCAGGCCCAGTCGAAGGTTGTTTTGCCTGTTCTAACATTCCGAGCTTTGAGGCATGAGATGTGCAGGGCATTTCTGGGATGGCAGCTCCGGCTCCATTTTAAAGCGGCTCCGTTATCATTTTTAAATTTTTAATAGATTTTTTATTGTTTACAGTATTACAGATGTCTCCCATTTTCCCCCCGTACCCCTTTCTGCCCAGCTCCTACTCCCCACCCCCCGCCCCACTGAGGTCTCCACCACCCTATTGTCCGTGTCCATGGGCTATGAATATCTTATCTAATAAAGAGGGAATATGCAGATTGACCATGCAGTAATGGTCAAGATGGCTGTGCCAACAGCGGAGGCAGGAATTCCATAACACAAGATGGCTGCACTCAAGTGGAGGCTGAGTTCCCATAAGGAGCCTTAATGAGCAATCAGCAGGGACTGAGGCTGTGTGCCACTGGGCCAGGGCAGGGGACCTGAGGCTGCGCCCCCCGCCTGGTTGGGCTTGACAAGGGACCTCAGGCCACACCCCCTGCCCTGGCGCTGGGCTGGGGGACCTGAGGCTGCACCCCCCCCCCCCCCCCTGTACCCCCTGCCTGGTGCCAGGGCAGGGGAACTGAGGCTATGCGCCCCGCCCAGGGGGGGGTGACAGGGGGGGGGCCCGCTGCCTTTGGATCTCTCCCAGGGGCGGAGCGGCCGGTTGGG
>NW_005871568.1:32624-33763 GCF_000147115.1 Myotis lucifugus | reverse complement strand
TCAGCCTGTCATGCTGACTCAGCTCGCATCACATCTGAGCAGCACACTTCGTCTGTGCCAGGCCATACTCCGCATAGCAGCTCAGATCTCGAGGTTCCGTAGACTCCAGAGCAGACACGGTGCACTGCTCAGAGCCTACAGCGAGAGAGAGGCAGTACCTGTGCGCTGGGAGCTGACCTGTGACCCAACCACAGGCCACCTCCCATAGTGACCGGGTCAGTCAAGGCCTGGCGAGTCTCGGCTCTCAGGCTCCCTGTCTTCTGGGAGCAGCAAGTGCAGGTGAGACTTTGGTGCCCACGTCTCCCCGACCCCCATCCACAGGTGTCAGCCTGCAAGGCTCGCCTGGCCCATCTTCTTCTCCTTTATCCCTCACGAGTGTTCTCCCACAGAAATCCCCTCCACTCCAATTCTGGAGCTGCTTAGAGGACCGTGAAACAACATAGACTCTGCCCCCCAGTTCCCTGCACTCAGTTCTGTCTCAGTACTCTCCCTAGTGCCAAATGCCACTCCTCACCAAAGCTGCAGGCAGGCCCCCATCAGTCACGTGGAGAATCTTGCCTGAACTGCCTGGCCTGACTGGTGGGTGGAACCCACAGAGTTAGCTGGCATCAGGGCCGGGCCAGGGTGTGCCCTCTCCAGGTTGTTCTGGTGGAGCCACAGAGGAAGTGGTGTCTGTCCCTCCCTCCCTCCTTCTCACACCTCTTTCTTCTCTTTTGAGCAGCCCAGGAACCCTATGGAGCTGCCTATTGGACCATTTTCTAAGTCAGGGCTGGTCCCCCAGGCAGGGAACAGTCCTGCATTTGTGACTGGCCAAGCTCACCCATTCCTCGGTTGATCCATCACACATGTCTGAAGCACCTCCCCTGTTTCAGGCACCGCGCTAATCTCTGGGGGTACAAAGATGAGGGAAGCCTCCACCTTTACCTGAGGGGTTCTGTCTGGTGAGGGATGCAGAGATGTCCAGACACATTGTCACACAACAGGAAAGCGCCAATCGAGATACAGACAAAAGGAAAGTGGGAGCACAAAGGGCAGCCATCCCTTCTGCCTGGGAATCGGGGAAAGACTTAGAAAAGGGAGGGGATAAACGAGTTGGGTTCTGCAGGATGACTAGGAGTGACCAGATAAAGGCGAGGAGG
>NW_005871568.1:26720-32524 GCF_000147115.1 Myotis lucifugus | reverse complement strand
GGCAGCGGGGGCCGACTCACCGTGAAGAAGTCACAGAGCGTTATGTGAGGGAAGACCTCGTGAGCCCTGTTCTTCGTGCACTGCCGCCTGCTCTCTCTCCAGAACTCCTGGAGCTTTTCCAGCAGGGACCCCGTGGGGCAGAGGAAAAGGGCGTACTCCTGCGGGATGGGGTCATCCAGAGAAGGGTCATTGCAGTGACAGCGCAGCCTGCAACAGAGAGCGGCCACTGTCACCTGTGTCCTGACAAAAGGTTCCCTCCCCGGGGAGGACAGAGTACCAGGCCGTGCTGAGCACCCGAGGCCACATCCACCAGTCCTCCAGCCACCTCACTGTGACAGCCCCAAACGTTAGCTTCCCGTGGCCACAGAGGGGGCCGGAGTTCACTCAGGGTTCAGGCCCAGCTTAGTCTGATCCCCTGGTCAAAGGTCAAGAAATTGAGAGAAAGGTGACAGTGAAGTAGAACCTGGTCTTCAGATGACCTTTGTGGTCCAGCCATCCACTTAGTGTTGAAAAATTTTGTGGAAAATACTCTCATTTTAATTTTATCTCACACTTCCAATTCAATGTAAAAATCAAACCCACAAAGAACTAGACAACATTTAGGTGGCCGTGATATTTTCTTTCAACTCAGAAAAAGTTATTTTCGATATAAGGGAAAAGAATATACAAACCAAAACTCAAGTTCATTCTCATTGATAAGAAAAATGAGAATTAAAACAACCATTTGCTCACCTGTCAAATGAACGATATAATTTTCAAAGGATGGAAGTTATGCTCAATGGTGTAAAGGTGCCGTGAGCTTTAAGGGTGAATTTGTGCCTCCTTTGTATATGGCAACTTGCCGGAATGTGTCAAGAGCCTTAAAATACCCAGGCCATTTGAACTAATAAGTCTACTTCCAGAAAGTTAGCCAAAGGGAAAAACAAAACGCATGGAAAAAACTACATGTATGGAATACTGAATGTAGGGCTATTTACAATAGAAAAGAAGGACAAACTAGATAAATAATAGTGAATTTACGTATCTGTTCATTAGAAATTGTGGTTTTGAAGAATTTCTAATGACTCAGGGAAGTGCTTGTGAGATGATATTAAGTTTAGAAAGTAGTAGGCAACCACTCGGGAAAAACTTTTTTTACATGCAAATACATCTCCCTAATAGTAATAAAAAAAACCCATCCCCCTTCATCCTGGCCCCTCCCCCATCATCCTGGCCCCACCCCTTCATCCTGGCTCCTCCCCCTTCTAGAGGCAACCTCAATGGTTAATCTGCTTTGTTTTCTTCTGGATACGTAAGTAATAAATTCATAGATAGGACTTGTGTGTGTTTTTATATAAATCATAAGCCATTGTTGAAATTATTCTGCCACTTGCATTTTTTACTCAGCAATGTTTTTCCGACTCCCCCAGGCTAATACATACACTCCTGGTTAAGCGAGAACCTTCTCAGGAATGTGGAACATCTCATCACGTATGCACATGTGCGATCTTCCCTTCAGCCATCCCATTGGTGTGCATTCAAACAGTTTTCTTTTTAACACTGTAATTAAGGGTCTTGTTCCTGCTTTTGTAGCCCCTTTGTATTTCTCCAGAGGATGTCCTTAGACTTGGAACTGTGGTTTTGGGCTGTTACCCACACGTTCAGTGTTCATAGACGCCTCACGCTGCAACAAGGAAAGTAAGAGGCCACCCCTTTCCCCTCCCTCACCAACCCTTCAATGTCCTGTTGTCTTGAGGGGCAGCTGAATTTGCAGCTCCCTGGTTATGAGTGAGGTTGGGCCCACTCTGGACTGAGACTGGGGTATCTACCGTCTCCCAGTTCCTTGGTCGGACTTCTAGTCTCGTGGCGGAGGGACCAACCAGGGCCTTCCCAGCGGTGGGCTTGGTTTCTAATTGAAATCTGGTGGCTGACTGGAGCGAGCCTAGCCCAGAGCCTTGGTGTTTCTCTGTCCTGTGGAGGGGCCACGAGCTTGCCCTTGGCCTAGAGTTCCTGGAGGAGGAAGGGCATTCCCAACGAGGGCATGCTGGACACTCAGAGACCCCTTGCCAGTGTCTGCCGTCTGCTCCGTGGAGGGCACCCCAGCCTCACGGGACCCGGTCTCTATTGTTTGAGTTCCGCTGTGGCTGTTTCGGGGCAGAGTGAGGGGACTTCCCGCCTAGGGCAGATTGGTGGCATCATGGCACATTCAGGCAGGACCGGGTTCTAGAGAACGGGGTCCCCTTTCCAGCTTCCCAGAGCAGACAACCGAGGCCCGTGGGCGGTGTGCAGAGTCACATAGCTGGTGGGTGGGAACTGCCTGGAACCGGAGCTCTTCACCCGCCCCCAAACACCTGGTGCCCCTAAGATCACCTGGCGGATGCCACAGGGGACATTTACAACCCCTGGAAATTCTCTCCCCATCAGAGGCGGCCTAGCGCGTGGCAACCTCTATTTTATGTCAGCAGAGGGCTCTTCGCTGGCTGTGCAACAAGTCACGTGGCTTGTTTTCTTCCTTGACAGCGGCATCGGATTAAATCCGATTTTAAGTGAAGAGGGCCTTGTTTCAAGCTCTCTCTCTCTCTTGTTTTCTGTTTTAAACGTGGATTCCTTATTCCCTTCCCTCAGTGCTGGGCGGGCTGGCACAGAGGCGGCCTGGCCCCGTCAGACTGCACTGAGCACCTCCCTGGCCCACCCTGCGAGTCCTCAAGCCACAGGCCCTCCCCTGTGCAGACAGCCCCACTCACCAGTCTGCGGCCTCCTCTGCCGTCTTTCTCCCGGTGGCTGCCAGTGCCTTCAGCCTACAGGAAAGCGGATGCAAGGGCATTCAGAACCCGCCTTCCAGTGTGTGTGGAAGGGGCGAGAGGCGGGGGCAGCCCTGCCACACAGCGGCCCCCGTCCCTTGCCCCTTGTCCCCAGGGGGCTGGACACTTCACAGCTGGATGCAGCGCAGGCCTCTGTCCTCCCCGGGCCCTCGCTGTGCTCTGTGGACATGCAGACCGCTCACCGGCCCCTGCCCGTTTTCCTCTCAGTCCTTGGCCTGGAGGCCAAGGGCTCATGCCTGAGGTCCACCCACGCCTGCAGTCTGACTCCCCCCACCCCCCGTGTACCCTGCACCAGGGCCAGGTGGACACACTCCCGGTCCTCCGGCAGCCGGAAGGGTCACAGCCCTGGCTTGCACACCTGTGTCCCCGCCAAATGCAGCCCCGCGCCCACACACCCATGCTCTTCCTGGCTCAGCTCAAACGTCGCCCTCCAAAGCCCTCCAAAGCCCGCTCCAAACCGCCTCCAGGAGGGCGTGCAGCCCCTCTGTGTCCCGGCCACACACATGGTCACCTTGCTTATCGTCTCAGTGAGCTCCTGTCCGCTATCCTCCCCTGCCAGCCTACGGGCCCTGCGGCCTGACTGTGTCTTCTCACCATTGTAACCGGCAGGTACAGTCACTGAGCTCAATGTAACTGAACCGGAGCAAATTGAAGAGAATGGGATGTGGCTAAAGGCATTGGTTCAGGGATTCAGTCCAAAGTGTCTGCGGCTCAATGCTGCCAGGTGGCCAGTACTGAGGGGATGCACCTGCCGGGGCGGTTCCCCCAGAGAGGCCTTGGCTCAGAGCCTTCCTGGGGTGCTTCAGACTAATGAGGGGTTTAAAACAGGTCTCCTACCCCCAACATGCGGCCGATGTTTAAGTTGGAAGGAATTTTGAATGTGTGTCCAGGCTACAGTGCGAGCGGTGTGACAGAGCGCGGCTTTCTCGGTGCTTTAGAGAGTGGGGTCTGGTCCTGCCCGAGGTAGGAAGCCACCTGCTCCCCGCCTCAGTGTCCCCCTCTGCCCCCCGATGTCAGGTGCTGGGGATGGGGCGCACACGGCAGGCACCCTGCTCACACTGCCTTCCGCTCCGTCTCACAGGCCCCGGGTTATGGTGAACACAGTGTGAGGACAACGTGTAGCTTCTACACTATTCCATCCGATTTGGTTGGGATTTCGTTACAGTGTTCAAGGGAAGTTTGCCCCCCTCCCACATCCAGGGCTACCTAAGGGGACTTCTGGTGTATTTTCCACGTGAATAACCTTGGAAAGGACTGGCTCTAAGAAATCGGTTTTCTGTGGCAGCTGTAACCCAGGGTCAGTATCCCAGCTCGTCGCCTTGGGGATTTCTTCCCTCGCCGAGAGGGGTGACTCCTACGGTTCAAGTTTTCTAGGTGTGGGCTTTTTCCTTGGACACGCAGGATCGTGCTAACCCAGTCGATTCTTAACCATTTTGTTTCATTTTCGGGCACTCGAGTTTTTTCCTAAGGACGGATGGTTTCCTGCACCATTTAGAAACATCCTCACCTCACCGGTCCCAGAATTAGAGACCGACTGGGTGGTGGGGCCTTTCAGATTAGAGTTTGAAAAGTCCTCTCTGAGGCACTGAGCTGCCCACAAAGAGGGTACAACAGGCCCCAAGCTCCTCCAAACCCTGAGAAATGGGGCACCATGGTGACATGTGGTTTCCAACGTTCACAAAGTCAGCCCCCCCCCACCCCCTCGCCAACCGGCCAGCAGAGTTGGTCCCGATCCTATCATTTAAAGACAGCGGCAAAGGGCCTCATTTAGCAACAGTACCTCGCCCTGCAAGGCGCCCCTTCGACAGGAAGTAGGTGCTCGGAGCGGCCTGCAGTTTTGTGGCCGGAACCTCAGAAGGGTCAGGCTGGGCGCCAGGGGCAGGTGCCCGGCGGGGAGTACTCACGCGGTGTGTGCTGGGAAGCCCAGGCTCAGAAGGGGGTCCAGGAGGGAGGCGGCGCTGCGGGCCTTGAGCTTGCTGTTGACCTTGGCGTAGACCTGGGTCTCCCCGGCTGCCATCTCTTCCTGCCTCCGACTGAAATGAGTAGATAAAGCCAGAGAGGGAGCGGCAGGAGAGGCTGAGGCTGTGAAGAAAAACCTCAAGCCTTTTTTGATCTCTCTGACAAAACCTAATATCCTGTTTGCATGTGATACTGGTTTTCAGAGTGCTCTTTGCAGGGCGCTGGGGTGCAGTGCTCACCCACCCTGTTTCCACAGTGGGTTCGGGTCCCAGAGGTCCCTGCGCAGAGCCAGCCTTGGCTCTGACTGGGCGGCATTGGGAGCAAGTCTGCATGGGAAGGGGGAGGGGGAGGGAGCCCGGCAGAGGGTTCTCCACTGGGGTCCAAAGCCACAGAACCTGCAGGACCGGGTCTTAGTCGCTTATGTGCAGACAAGACATTGCACTGTACCTATCTTCCGTGCTCACTCTACAATTTTTTGGCTCTTTTAGTTATTCATTGACTTCTTTTTTTCAATTTTAAAAGCTTTACATTTAAAAACAGTTTTTATGCATGCAGCAAAGTTGCTGAATTGTATATGTGCCGCTCAATGAATTTTCATAAAGTGAGCACACGCCCCTAACTCCCCCAGGACCAGCAATAAAACTGGCTGTCAAATGGGGGCGTTCTGGCTCCCCCATGGCAACCTCTGGAGACATTTTTGATCCTCAAAATGGGGGGGGGGGCAGTGTGTTTGTTACTGGCATCTAGCGGTTGAGGCCAGGGATGCTACAGTGCAGAAGGGTGCAAAGAAGGGCCCAGCCCAACCTACCAATAGCTCCAAGGCTGAGCAATTCTGCTCTCGAACTTACCAGGATCCCAGGAGCTCCCCTGCCCCCATCCCCACCCAGCCTCCTAGTTATCTCTTCCGTCCCTAAAAAAGCAACCACTCTGCTAGCTTGTACAACAGTTTTTGAACCTTATATAAATACAACCATATAGCATGTGCTCTTTGGTCCAAAATTATGTGTGTGAAATTAATCCACATAATTGTTTGTAGCCATAGTA
>NW_005871568.1:0-26620 GCF_000147115.1 Myotis lucifugus | reverse complement strand
CCGAGGTACATTTCTGTTAGGTACTTACCCACGGGAGGGATTTTTGGCTCACAGGACAGGTCCGCACTGCATTAGAAAGTGCCGAGCGGTTTTACAAGGCGGGTTGTTCATGTGCCTCTTGCCAGCAGTGGGTGAGCATTCCTCCGGTTGCTCTTTGTCCACACTTGATATTGGCAGTCTTTTCACTTTTAGCCAATCGGGAGGTGTGTAGTGGTATCTCACTGTGGTTCTAAGTTGTATTTCCCTGCATGGCCATGACACTTGAGCACCATGAGACAGGCAATTTGGCCACGTAAGTGACCTCTTTGTGGAAGATCCTGTTTCAAGTCTTCGGCCTTTTTAAAATGGGTTGTTTGGTTTTTCTTATGGCTACAAACAATTATGTGGATTAATTTCACACACATAATTTTGGACCAAAGAGCACATGCTATATGGTTGTATTTATATAAGGTTCAAAAACTGATGTACAAGCTAGCAGAGTGGTTGCTTTTCTAGGGACGGAAGAGATAAGTAGGAGGCTGGGTGGGGATGGGGGCAGGGGAGCTCCTGGGATCCTGGTAAGTTCAAGAGCAGAATTGCTCAGCCTTGGAGCTATTGGTAGGTTGGGCTGGGCCCTTCTTTGCACCCTTCTGCACTGTAGCATCCCTGGCCTGCTCTTTGAAAGACACCAAAAAAGAAAATAAAAATGCTGCCATAGACTGGCAGAAAATATCACCATATATACACCTGACAAAGGAGTTGTATCCAGCATATCCAGAATGTAATCCTATATAATAAAGAGGTAATATGCAAATTAACCCTCACACCCTCACAAATGGCTGCCTACAACCAGGCCAGCAGGGGGGTTGGTGAGGGACGACCAAATGACTGAACAGCAGGCTGTGTGGAGTGACCAGACCAGCAGGGGGGGCAGTTGGGGGCGACCCAGGCCAGTAGGGGGGGGGCAGTTAGGGGCAACCAGGCTGGCAGGGGGGGCAGTTAGAGGTGATCAGGCTGGCATGCAGAGGCAGTGAGGGGTGATCAGGCTGGCAGGGGGGGCAGTTAGGGGTGACCAGGCAGGCAGGCAGGTGAGCGATTAAGAGATTAGGAGCCAGTGTTCCAGGATTGTGAGAGGGATGTCCGATTACCGGTTTAGGCCTGATCCCTGGCAGTTGGACATCCCCCAAGGGATCCCGGATTGGAGAGGGTGAAGGCTGGGCTGAGTGGACCCGCCCCCCCCTCCCCCCCCGGCCACATGAATTTCATGCATAGGGCCTCTAGTATAACATTTTTTATATATATATATATATATATATATATATATATATATATATATATATGTATATTGTGTGCACATTTATTCTTTTTTTTTGCACATTTATTCTTAAATCAATAATAAGAAAACAATCCACTTTAAAAATGGGCAAAAGATCTATATAGACACTTGACAAAAGAAGATACATGAGTGGTTAATGAGGGTGTGAAAGATATTCAACATTATTAGTCGCCAGGAAAATGTCAATTGAAACCACAATAAAAAACATAAGATAAAACCTTATTCATAATGTTAGCCTTGCATGGAGGGCTGGCTTTCATTTGCTAATACCTGGTTTAGAATTTTGCATCAATGTTTGTGAATTAGCTTGGCCTGCTGTTTTCCTTTCTTGTAATTCCCTTGTTAGGGGTTAGTGGCTAAACTCATTGTGGTTTTTCTGTGACTTTCCTGGTCTTGGCCCTGAAAGTGCCCATCACAGGACCCCTCTCGGTTCCAGGCGTATGAGGACAGTGGGTCACGTTAAGCATCAACATTATTTTGGCCTCATAAGTGAGTTGGGAAGTATTTCCTTCCCAATTCTCTGAGTTTTTGTAAGATGGTAGAACTTCTTTCTTAAATGTTTGAAAGGATTTACCAGTGAAGTCATCTGGGCCTAGAATTTTCTTTGTTCAGAAGTTTTAAATTATGAATTTAATTTATTTAATAGATATAGGAGTATTCTCCTTGTATCCGTTGTATTAAGTTGTTTTTTCAAAGAATGTGACCATTTTGTCTAAGTCAGATTTCTTGGCATAGAGTTGCCAGGTCTTTATTTTCTTTAAATTCTATTATCGAAATTTATGTGATAGGTCTTGCAGTATTAATTGGGTTATTCTGAGGTGTTGGGTCATTTTTGATGCCACTGTAAATTATATCTTTTTAAAATTTCATGTTTGAATTCTTTGTTGCTGATAAATAAAAATACTATTGATTTAACATAATTTTACATTGAACTTGTATCCAAAAATCTTGCTTGACTTACTTGTCAGTTCTAATCATTTATCTTTAGAATTTTTAAGATAATGTCCAAAAATAATTTTGTCTATGAATAATGATAGTTTGTTTATTTATTAGCAGTATATATTCTTTTCTTTTTTTTTCTTTTTTTCTTTTTAAATATATTTTATTGATTTTTTTACAGAGAGGAAGGGAGAGGGATAGAGAGTTAGAAACATCGATGAGAGAGAAACATCGATCAGCTGCCTCCTGCACACCTCCCACTGGGGATGTGCCCGCAACCCAGGTACATGCCCTTGACCTGAATCGAACCTGGGACCCTTCAGTCCGCAGGCTGACGCTCTATCCACTGAGCCAAACCGGTTTCGGCTATATTCTTTTCTTTTAAAGTTTCTTTTTCCTTTCTTTTCTTCTTTTTTATCTTCTGCCCTTCCACCCTTCCTTCCTTCCTTCTTTCCTTCCTTCCTTCCTTCCTCTTTGATTTCATTGCACTGGCTTGGATTCCAAATGTTGACTAGACATAGTGTATACGTATAGTGAATCTCCTTGTATTATTCTCCATCTCAGAGGAAGAGGTTTCAACATTTCACCTTTAAATATAAGTTAACTATATTTTTAAATAATATCTTTTTTCTTTGAGAAATTTAAAGGATGAAATAATTTCATGAACAAATGAATTTGATAGCTTAAATGTGAAAGTCAGAAAATAGACAAAGCTTGTTCCCTAGAGGGAAAAAATTAGATTTGGGGTCTGAAATATAGCCTCTACTCAAATATATTTTTCTGTCCTAAATGATAAACCACTTTTTGAGCAATTGTGCTTATAACATATTAAAATGTAAAATTCTCCTTTAAAGGAAAAGCTTAATTATACAAACCAGGAAATACCCATCTAGCTGAATCCCTTTTCTTAGCTTGAACAGTTATCTTTCAAGAGCAACAGGGAAAAATTAAACGTTTGTTCAGGGAACAGAGAGCATAGTTAGGAAAGATGTGAAGAAGGAATTATGAGCTTGAAGGATGATCTGTGTTAAACCCAGAAGACACAGCTAGGTGCCTGGGCAGGTGCTAGAGCAGGAAAACAAGACGAAATGAAACCACGAATGGCAACTCCTGCCAATTCTGCTTTCAAAGCAACCGCAAATCCAGCCCTCTCCATCTGCACCGCTAGGACCGTGGCCAACTCACAGCCATGGTGGCGGAGGTTTTCAGCAGCCTACTTTAGGCTCTCTGTTGTGTCCAATCCCACCCTGCCCCACCCCACCCCGCCCCTGCACTCAGTGCACATGCTCAGACCCCGACCTTGCCCTGCTCAGCTCCTCCCCGTTTTCCACCACAAAGAAATCAACCAGAGTCCTTCCTTCCAATGGCCTGGGCCCCATGAACTGCCCACTGGCCTCTCCAAGCACATGGGCTTTCTTGGGGTTTCTTAGACACCCCCAGCTCATCCGTTCTGCGTCTCTGGCGTTGATGGTCCCACGCTTGGAACAACCTCCCCTCGTAGCTCACAAGACCCACTTGATACATGGCCGAGGTCTTTCATGAAACATCACTCTGTCTAGAGGCCTTCCTCCTCGCACCCTGCCCCGTCCCTCACTGAGCCTCTCCCAGCCTCACCCCTTCCTAGCGTCTGTCACCACCTGAGACCACAGGTGGATGCTCTGATCCCTCTGCCACCTGCTCTGAGTCTAGATGCCTGGCCTCATGGCAGATGGCCCATGAATATTTGTGAATAAACGAGTGCACCTTTCACATCCACCGGGCCCAGAGCGGCAGGGCCCTTTCTCTCCCGATAACACATCTTTAAGCCCCATTGTGTGCAGAAACCCCTTGGGACACAGAGGCCCCCAGAACGGCAGGCGCAGTGTCTCTGTGGAAAGTTGGCTGTGAGACCCGTCAGCCTCCCTGCCTTTTGTCTTCGGAGCAGCTTCAAGTCTACCCTTGGGCTCAGTCACATGGGGAGACAGAAACCCCCATCGAGCCTTTCACCTGCCTCTTGGTGCGCTTGCTCAGCACTGGGCAGACCTCCCTGCTCTTTTAAGTAAAAGGAGAGCCTGCATTCCAATGGCTCTCTGACGTGAGGGTTCTGCAAAGGTTTACTTACCTTACTTACTAATTAAAGGGCAGCCACGTTCCCCCCGCCCTGGTCCCCGCGGTCACGCCGCCGATGGCCACCTGATAGCCACACGCAGGTTGGGTTACACCGTCGCCCACGACCATGCCATTTGCTGTGACGATTGAGTCGACAAGGCTGAGTGACTTGGAAATATTTCCCGGTTGGAGTAACCCGTTGGCCGCCGGCTCACCATTCCGCTTGCTTTTATAATGAAAAAGGAAATTAGTTGTGCCTTTCATGATGGCGGCTCCAGAAATGGTGAGTGAAGTGGGTGGTGGGGAGAGGAGACGCTGCGGACTGATGGCGCCTCTGCCTTCCTCCATGTGGTGACACCTGCCCGCCATGGCGTGTTTGGGGAGGGACTTCCTCACCTGGGCTCCCGGTTGCAGGAAGCATGTGAGCCTTTATTCTTCTTCTTGTTATAAATTAAGCTGTGCCATTTGCTACATGCTGACAGCTAACCAGCCAGTATCAGCCAGAATCATAGTCAAAGATGCTGACTGTGAGTGCATTACTTTCCTAAGATGCTCTTCAAAGCTCCTCTTACGGTGGGAATGAGAGAAACATTTTTAAGCGCACAGTCTCGCTTAGGTTTTCCTGTGAGCACATGAAACAGCATGAAGACAAAGTCCGCTTTATATGGCTTAACAGTTCCTTTTTGAGTTGCACACATGACAACAGTAAACGAAAAGGAAATAAGACAGGTGCCCTAAGGGTCTATGCTCCTATGCCTGTCGGGACCTCTGGATTTTGGTGAGCTGAGCGGTCACGCCAGCTGCCTGGGGCCGGGAGCTGCGATGTGGTTGAGACACTTGGCCCTTCCCTCGCTCCCTCCACCCCTGGAGGAGTTACTGGGAATGAATTCCGAAGGCTCCGGCCTCTGGGGCCCTGCGATAGGAGGAATTCTCCTGGAAGAAACAGAGCCCCAGTGTAGCTTTGGTGCCAGCCACTCCGCCCTTTGCTATGAGAGTGGGGCGGGGACCGGGCACCCCAAGGGCCCGGATACTTTCATCCTTAATTAGGTCATGGCTGTGAGAGCCAGGAAAGCTACAAATACTGTGGGCCAGTGTCCCCTCCCCGAGGCCGTTGACACTTGAGGGGCTCGGACGTGATGTGAGTATCAGAACTTCTTATGTCTGTATAGACTTATCACATGTGCAGGCAAAGGGTTGAGTTTATGTGAGACGAACAGCCATGATAAAAGAGGAGGGATGTGCTTTGAAAGTAATTTATCTTCTGTGAAATTCTGGAACGCTAACCTTTAAATGGCAAAAGGCCGTATCTCTAAAGCTGGGCACTCAGTTGGTTTTAAGATTGGTCGGACGAGCATTGCGAAAGTTGTTATTTTAGCAGAATTAAGTTCATTGTTGTTCGCTAACTCCCGAGGTTTCTCTGTTATCCGTTGTAGCTTAGGAAACAATGCGTGCCCACCAGAGAAATAGTTTTGATTAATCGGTGCTGAATTTGCTTGATGAGGATTGTCAGATTTCAAAGATTGGACACAACCAAGATGCATTTGAGGCTGAAACTATAAACAGGGAAGCAAACACTTTCTGTTCTTCCTGGTGAAGGAGGTGGAGGTGGAGGTGGAGCCGAACCTCAGAGGCCCTGAAGTAGTCACCATGGGGGAGAACGACCCGCCCGCCGCCGAAGCCCCCTTCTCCTTCAGATCCCTTTTTGGCCTCGATGACCTGAAAATAAGTCCTGTCACACCAGGTAGGTGGAACCAGGTGTGGTTTCTGCACGACCCTGCCCTCCCTTTCCCTCCCCGCCCCCATCTAGATGACAAATGTGGCTGCGGCTGAGTGTCCCTCTGGGGAAATACCTCACCAGGAGTCCTTACACTGAACGCATGTGGTTCTGTAGTTTACAGACGGGGTGTCCGAGGGGCTGTTTTGTTCAGCCCCTTGCGGACTCCCTGGACACGGGGGTTTGCATTCTCTGATGGAGAGTTTCAGGAATGGAGGCTCTAACCGCCCCTGGAATTTAGGGGTCGGATCCTGGCCAGGCCCTGAGCCCTTCAGGAAGTCCTGAGAACCTGCGCTCACCAACCCTTCCAGAAAATTAAAATAGGATGGGCATCTCTGAAAGTATTAGAGGCTTAGATTAAATTCCAACAGCAGGCAATGGCGTCGCTCCCAGCAACAGAGCAGTTGGAGTTGTAAACAAGTTACAAATATGTGGAGAAACAGTGGGCTCCTAGCGCCTCTCCAAAGAGGCTCATTCTGGTCAGTCTGTCAGGATCTGTCACAGTGCGCTGTGTGCGCTGGTCCTGGATGCAGGTAGGAGTTCTGGCCTCAGGGGCTGTGAAGGGGACCCCTGGGGGCTCTGGCTGAGGTTCCGGAAAGCATGAGTAGGGGCTACCCTACTGATTCCCTTTAAACCACAATTGATGTTGGGGGTTAGTGGACAGGATGGGAGATGGGAGGAGAGATTCCAAGTAAAAGAAAAGACACACAATTTAAAACTACTTTCTTCTCCCAAATTAACATAAATGTAGCTTTTAAAAGTACCCTGCAATCACCTGATCCCCCAGTTTTACCTGGTTTCAAGGTCTACATTCATTCTCTTGCTGACCTTGCCTGTAAGTACGTGTTCACTCATGGAGCCGACAGAAGGCGTTTTCCCATGTGCTTTTGGTTTTTATAAATGCTTTTTGACATAGCTCCACAACATTCCATCAAGTATATGTGTCATTTACATAGCCATTTTAACATCATTTGACATGTAGTTGTTTCTAATGTTTTTATAATATAAATAATATGAACATGAATAGCATTATACATATATCTCTATGCTAATTTTTGATTATTTCCTCATGATGAATTCCCAGTAGTGGGAAGGAACAAAAGCTATTTAAAATGTTTCATTTTCAATAAAGCAATGTATTGTTCATTATAGAAATTTAGAAAATACAGTTAATCAAAAAGATCTTTTGAAAGTTGCCCACAATTTTACCGTTACTCAGGGGTAACTCTATTAGCACTCTTGGTAGGATTTCTTGCCTTTTTTCTTTCAACGTATCTCTATTTCCCTTGGAAGTGACATATACTCTTTGTACCATTTTGAAGCTTTTCTTTTTAACTGAACAATATCATGTTTATTTTTCCGTGGCATTAACTAATTAAATATCCTTCAGGGTTTAGCAAACTATGACCCATGGGCCAAATCTGGCCCAATGCCTGTTTTCACAAATAAAGTTTTATTGTAACACATCCATTTATTCACATATTGTCTATGGCTGCTTTCATGCCATGGTAGAGTTGAGTAGTTGTAACAAAGACCAAATGGCTAATAAGTTTAAAATATTTACTATCTGGCTCTTTACAGAAAAAGTTTGCCAACGCCCTTCTCCATCATTCATTTGTTTCTCATCATTCATTTGTCTCTATCCATTTGTTATTTCACCAGTTTCTTCTGTTGCTCATTTAGGCTGTTTCCCGTGTATTATAAACGTCACTCCTCTAAGTATCCTTGTAGGTAGATATTTGTGTATATTTATAATGACATCTTAGGGTAAATTCCTAGGACTGAATTTACTAGGTCAAAAATTCCATCCATTTTTAAACTTTTGGTACATATTTCAAATTTGTCAAAAAGTTTACATATTGCAAACCCCTATTGACTATACTTGGCGGTCCATTTTCTTTCACTTTGGACTATAGTGAGAATAATAATAATAACAATAATAATGGATTGGGAAGTTGATAGGTAGTTGTGTATAATTTGTGTGTTTTTTCATCTCCAGAGAGGTTGAAATTTTTCTATGCTTGTTTATTATTTGCATTCCTCTTTGGAGAGATGTTGTGCATTTGCTTTTTCTTCTAAGCATGTTCTCAAAGACAGAACAAGAAGGGGGAGTGGGGCCATGGTAGCGCCCACAGGGCTCTGTGGTGGAGCAGTGAAGGGGCCAATGTGAACGGTACAAATGTTCTAACTGAACAACCGTTGACTCCACAATCTGGATTCATGTCCTAAGTTAACTCTTAGATAGAGAACAACTGGAATAATATGAGGTCATTCTTGGGGTTCTGCTGACTTTTAAATTGTAAATGGATTGAAGGCATCTCAGCAGGAGCCAGACATTAACTTGGTGCAGGCTTCTGGGGGGTGGGGGCGGGTGGCCAAGAGGCTTCTGCTCTGTTAACTCAAGACCATGCTCTTGTTGCCTTGAAAGGAACTGGTCCCTAACCCTGAGAAAACAACCTTCGTTATCATGATGTCATCCATCCATCCATCCATCCATCCATCCATCCAATTTACTATTATTTATTAGAAACTACCGGGGCCTGGCCATGGTGGCTCAGTGATAGAGCATGAACCAGGAGGTCATGGTTTGATTCCTGATCAGGGCACATGCCCGGGTTCTGGGCTTGAACCCCAGTGGGGCACTTGCAGGAGGCAGCTGATCAATGATTCTCTCTCATCATTGATGTTTCTCTCTCTCCCTCTCCCTTCCTCTCTGAAATCAATAAACATTAAAAACAAAACAAAAAGAACTACCAGCACCAGGGGCTGTCCTAGGTGCCGAGACGGCAACTGTGAACAAACTGCCTGCTCATCCAGGCCAAAGCAAAGAGCTTGGGTTTGTCTCTCTGTCTCCCCTCCTTTCTCACGCTCTATCCCCATGGTCACTTAGGACTATATGTTGCACGTGTGTCCTTATTTCCCTTGCGTCTGTTTTCCATCTTATCCTTTTCTTTTGCTTGCTCTCTCCTCCTTTTTCTCCCAATCCCCCTTTTCTTCCCACCCCCATATTTAAATTCTCTTCTTTTTAAGACTGCCTTGAATTATTGATATCAGAGAGAAAGGGAGAGGGAGAGAGAGCTAGAAACATCAGTGATGAGAGGGAATCATTGATTGGTTGCCTCCTGCACGTGCCCCATTTTCTAATCATACGATTGCCAGAAAGTGAAGTTGTGTCTTTCCAAAGATAGGTGGGGGGAGACCTTCTTGGCTCTTTCACGGAACACCTCTCGGCTCAGCGTCTCCAAGACCAGAGAAGAGAGGCATGGGTGGTCTCTGAGTGATAGCATGGCTCTTGGGAGGCTTTCTTCACTTCCTCCTTTCCAACCTTCCTAAATTAAGGGAAGACAACTTGGGCGTGCATGGATATTCAGGATTGATGAGATAATTTGCCTAAAATGGCCTGTTCCTTTGAGTGTAAAGGGAGCCCTGGAAATCCTCCTGGTTGTGCAGAGAGGCTCATACTTCTGGGTATCTTAATGCTCTTCACATCTCCTTCCACCCAATCTGCCTGGTACTGTAGCAAGAGCTGGGAAGGGTCTGGTACAAGCTATCAAGTCAGCCTGCCACAGTTCCAGGGATGCTGGCAGAATTCAAGAAAAGTCTTACTCACAGCACAAGTGGCACCTACATCCTGTTTGAGTTGGTGCTCTTGCCCACCAAGTCCCATGGAGGTGATGTGGAGCAGCCCAGGCGTAAGTTGCACACACAGTGGGTCTGCATTACAGCTGAGGAACCCACGGCGAAGGTTTCCGGCGAAGGGAACCGGAATCTTTATAATGGACTGTAAGCAGACCTGCACAAGCTTTGCCTCAAAGGAAGACATTATATTTATTAAGCTGCACAGTCAATAAACCCATCCCTTGCTCCAGAGAAACACTGTCTCTATCTTCTAAGGCTGTTTGCTCTGCCAACATCCTCGGAAAGTCGCTCTGGAACCAAGGCCATCGGGGCCTCTGTGCACAAGACCCGTGAAGAATGGTCCTGCTACATCATCTGGTGGCCCTCCCAGAGGTCCCAGCTCTCCCTCTCCTGAAAGTACCCCGTGTGGATTGTACACATCACCCTTGTCTGTGGGAAAATGTCCTTGAAAGTTGGTGCCCTACTTTCCCTTCATTTTGGTTTCCTCAGGCCAACGAAACAAAGTAGGTGGCTCAAAACAACAGAAATATCATCTCACCATTCTGGAGACTAGAGTCTGAAATCAAGGCCATGCTCCCTCTCAAGCCTGCAGGGGAACCCTTCCTTTCCTCTTCCTGGCTTCTGGTGTTTTGTTTTGCTGACAATCTTGGTCTTTCTTGACTTGAAGATGAATCACCCTGATTTCTGTTTTTACCTTCACATGGCCTCTCCCTATGTCCCTTCATATCATCCCCTGTGTGAGTGAGTGTGTGTGTGTGAGAGTGAGTGTGAGTGAGTGTGTAAGTGTGAGTGAGTGTGTGTGAGTGAGTGTGTGTGAGAGAGTGAGTGTGTGTGTGAGAGTGAGTGTGAGTGAGTGTGTGTGTGTGTGAGAGAGTGAGTGAGTGTGTGTGAGTGAGTGTGTGAGAGTGAGTGTGTGAGTGTGAGTGAGTGTGTGTGTGTGTGAGTGAGTGTGTGTGAGAGTGAGTGTGTGTGTGTGTGTGTGTGTGTGTGTGTGTCTGCCACTGTGTTCAAATTCCTCCTTTTTGTAAGGACACCAGACAGATTAGGGCCCATTCTAATGTCCTCATTTGAACTTCACTACCTCTATTTCTGAAAAAGGTGACATTCTGGGGTCCAAGTGGTTAGAACCTCAATGTATTTGTTTTGGGATACACAATTCAACCTATAACACTATCTCTTAACCTATGATGAACAGAATTGGGTCAGGGTTGGAGAGTGTGGGGCTGGACTTCCAGAGAATGTGCCCTGGCTGGTGGCCCTTCCCTAAATGAAGGCAACTTTCTCTGACTGGGACATTCTCTGCATTTGAGGGCGGGAAAATGAAGTGAAATTTTAAGTTTCCTTTTATTCAAATTTGTTGCTCTGTGCCCCCTCCCCCTTTTTGGGTTTTCAGATGCGGATGCAGTGGCCGCACAGATCCTGTCTCTGTTGCCGTTGAAGTTCTTCCCAATCATCGTCATTGGGGTCATCGCACTGATACTAGCGCTGGCCATCGGTCTGGGCGGTGAGTATGATCTATTATTCAGTAGGCTCTCAACTCCCTATCCAGGCACTTAAACTTTCATGAGCTCCCCCCTCCCCCATCGTGGTGCCGCCAGCCACCCAGCCTTAATTACTGGAGGCAAACATCCTTTGGGGTTGCCCGCTTTGAGTTCAACTTGCCTGTGTGAACGTAGAGCCAGCCTGGGGCCCAGCAGGGGCTGTTGGCCACGCTCGGGGCTTTGTCACCACAGAACCTGCCCAGTTAGAAGTGTCCACAGGCACCTGATGAAATAGAATCCACAGGCAGGAGGCGGGTGCGGGGCTGGGGGAGAAGACAAGGAGGCCATTCAGGCCAGGCCCAGCACGCCTGCTATTTTTAAAAGAAGGTGCTTGTGGCTTTTGGGAAAGTGAGTCATTTGGATGGTCTCTCACAGGGAACAATATCCCAGTTTCTCTTTCAAATACTGGAATACAGGTGAGTGTAATTCTCCACCTGCTCGGCTGTGTGGTCCGCAGTTTCTTCACTCGCTGCCCAGAGTCAGACAACAGGAGGTGGACCAATTGCGGGGGGGGTGGGGGAGTGCACGAAGAGTCCTCTCTCAGGGCTCCTTGCTCAGCTGGCTCAGCTGGTTGGTCTGCTGACATGCACTTTCTCTCCTGACCTTGAGCCCTCTCTGGTCTAAGTTCACCTCCAGTTGTGGCTCAAGGCCACTTAGTGAGACAGAGTGGGGTGCAGCAGCCCCACCCCCTGGAATTTGGAACAGAAACTGGGCTGTGACACAGGTGCAATTTCAGTGGTGCTTCATTACTGATGGGCAAGCTCAAGGGCCTGGGGCAGGTGGGTAGTTGTTGTGCTGCACACTGAGGGAGCCCTCTGTTAATGTTCCCGTCTTCTCCTGCCCTCAGTCCACTTCGACTGTTCCGGAAAGTACAGGTGCCGGTCGTCTTTTAAGTGTATTGAACTCACGGCTCGGTGTGACGGTGTCTCAGACTGCAAAGCCGGGGAGGATGAGTACCGATGTGGTAAGGTCCTGCCTCTTCACTGTAGACACAGGAGGAAGTTAGCACCACTGGGCCCTCGCCTTTCCCATCTGTGAAATGGGTCCAAGTTGATGCTAGTGTCAAATTATGTTCTCAACTGCAATCCAACGGGCCCCCAGGAGGTCCTGGGCTGGGTTTAAGGGTGGTGGTGTTCCCTGAAGCTTAAACTGGGTTGAGGAGACCCCATGAGCGATAAGAGATCTCCAAGAGAGTTCAGGGGGTCCAGGCAGCCGGGGGTCCCTGTGAGGGTGGGGCGCTGTGGGCAAGGAGCAGGTCAGACTCAGCAGAGGAGGGTCTGGGCTGGCTGCAGAGAAATCTCTGCGGCGGCCTCAGGGCTCTGCTGGCCACTGACGGGTTGTTGTTCTCGGGCGCCGGCCAGTCCGCGTGAGCGGTCAGAATGGCGTGCTCCAGGTGTTCACAGAGGCGGCCTGGAGGACCATGTGCTCCGACGACTGGAAAGGCCACCACGCTAGCATCGCCTGTGCCCAGCTGGGGTTTCCAAGGTAACACAAGGAGCACCTCCAGGTGACGGGTAGAACATGAATAGTGGTCACGGTGAGACAACCACGTGGGCGTTTCCAGGGCTGCATCTCCTCTCACATTGCACCCTCGTGGCAGCCCCATGATGACGGCCATCACCTTCTCCACTTCAAGGTGTGCAAACCGAGGCCCCGGCACACCAAGTGGTGCTCAACATCACTCAGGAAATGGCATTTCGGGAAGTGTCTCAGGGCCAGGAGAGACTCAGGTGCAAATATGTGGTAATGTGATAAAGAGATTCAGAGATAAGGACAACCCCACCCGCTAGCGCCCCAGGTCTCAGCTATGGAGCAGCCTCCGGCACCACCCCTCCTGGTCCTGGGGGTCACACCCTCATCCTTGCACACACTCCCACGCAGCCCCAGAGAACCAAGTGCAAAAAGTCAGCAGTTTGGTGAAAACACAAGTATTCATAACGGTTGCCTAGCAATGTGTAGGAGAAAGAACTGTTGTAGTGAAAGCTTCACTTTTCGATGTTTGCTGTTGTTGTGTGACTTTTTTTTTCCACTAAAATGACACATTTTCTCCTTGGTGCAGGGGCCTCTTTCTCTCTCCTGTCCCTTCCTTTGACGCGATAACTGCCGTCTTCCATGGGAGCCTGCATGTCACCTTCCTCTCTTTGCTCTTGATTCTGAGCTCAAAGCAGGCAGGCTCCTGAGTCACACATGCCACATAGGAAGTGAGCGTGGCGACAGGGGTGACCTTGAAAACACATCCCTGTTTGTATCTCAGGAAACGAGCTGGGTGGTTAAGGCTCACTGCTCTGAATCCTCCAGGACCCTCCAATTTCAAATTTGATTCATCATAGCTCCTTTCTTAGCTCCTTTCTCCATGAAACCCCAGAGGCCCTCCAGCCTATACCCCTGAGGTCTGTCTCCATCTCCCCAGTGACTCAGAAATCAGCTGCAATTCCAGCTCAGCAACAATAGCCAACACCACCACTCAAGTGCCTACAAGAATCCTGTAGACTTTCCTCCTTGTAAACAAGCACAGATACAAGTCCCCCCCCCCCCACACACACACTCCTAAAGTTGAGACCTTCTTTACCATTGTTCTCCAGAGAGGCCTGTTTCCTGACACTTTCACCATGTGCTTGCTGCTGGTGTCCCCTGACGCTCTTCCTCCCATGTGTTTATCTTTCTGACAGGGACCCATGCCCACTCTAGGCAGACTGGGAAATTATTCTCCCCGACCTCTTGTTCTTGGGGTGCTCGGCATCCCGACTTTGGTGCCCACCTGAAGCACCCACCCAGTTCTATGTTCTGTTCCCTCTGGAGCTGGCTTCAGGCCAACCAGAGGTCTGTGCAGTGGAATGTGTCAGGGTCCCACCCAGCTGCATCAGGAACTGGCCCTCCCGCCCAGGTGCCCGGAGCCTATGCTCATGGGTGGAGCCAGAAGGGCCCTCCGTTCCAGACTCCACCAGGTTTAGAATGGAATGCCTTGATGAGTTGGCAAAAGGAAACCATTGATGGTTTTCGGGGACACAGTGACATCCCCCTGGTGTACCTGTAATAGTGCGATTTGGGCACACTGATTATTGGGGGAAACATGGCGATGTTCCCCAGTAGGAAACCTGTGATGCTGTGACTTGGGCACATTGACAATTTGGGGGGTACACTATGTCCCCTGTAGGATACCTGTGACATGCGTACATGACAGTTTGGGGGTACACTATGTCCCCAGTAGGATACCTGTGATGTGGGTACATGACAGCTTGGGGTACACTATGTCCCCAGTGGGATACCTGTGATATGTGTACATGACAGTTTGGGGTACACTATGTCCCCAGTGGGATACCTGTGATGTGGGTACATGACAGTTTGGGGGGTACACTATGTCCCCAGTAGGATACCTGTGACATGTGTACATGACAGTTTGGGGTACACTATGTCCCCAGTAGGATACCTGTGATATGTGTACATGACAATTTGGGGTACACTATGTCCCCAGTAGGATACCTGTGACATGTGTACATGACAATTTGGGGTACACTATGTCCCCAGTGGGATACCTGTGATGTGGGTACATGACAGTTTGGGGGGTACACTATGTCCCCAGGAAGGTACCTGTGGTCCTGGGACTTGGGCACAGGTTGGTGTGGAGCACGGAGTGAATTTCACGCCGCGTCTGTTTCCAATGTGCTTGTAGCTACGTCAGTTCAAAGACCCTCCGAATGGACTTGCTTGAGGAGCAGTTCCAAGAGGACTTTGTTTCCATCAACCACCTCCTGCCAGACGACAAGGTGACGGCTCTGCACCAGTCGGTGTACGTGAGGTGAGCGCCAGGCAGGCCGCGGTACGGCGGTGCGCGGCTCCGCCAGGACACAGAGGCCCGGGAGCGTTTCCTCCGAGGCACGGTGGGCTGGCCGCGTGGTTAGGTGGGTGGGCACGCTGGCTGCAAGAACCTAACCCCAAACCAGCAAATGTGGCCGGCAGAGGAAGGGAGGGGGGGGAGGAGGAACAGTGACGGGCACGTACGTCTAACCACAGTACTGTACCTCACACAACAGGGGCTCCCGTGTGTTTCGGGGAAGGAAGGAGGGAGGGAAAATTAAAAAGAAGAAACATTTTTGCTCACAAAGTCCTTTAACATGTACCATGTACATTTCATGTTCCTCAAAGTCAGGAGGAAGGTAAAATGAAGTGTCCCTAAGTGACACCCGGTGCCTGAAGCTTAGAGGGGTCACCTGCCTGGTGAGAGTCAGGGTTCTGAACCCCAGTTCCGATGCTCTCCCTGGTGCCTGGACCAAACCCCCGGAGGAGTGTGTCCTCTGCCCCAGGAAACAAGTTTGTCACCCTGTCCGTCCTGTAATTGGCAGGCACCGTTGGGCACACACGCAGTCCGTAGGGACAGCCCGTTTCATGGCGGGACTGGGGCTCTGACAGCAGGACAGTAAGGAAGGGGTCCGGGTGGATTATGAGAAAAGCAGGTGCCACTCCCACCCACGCAGGGGGATGCCTGCCAGGCCCGGGCAGTCACAGCTCTGCTCCAGGAGTCCTGGCCCAGGTGTGTGTCCCAGGTTCAAGGACTTCGTGCCAGGAGAGCCTGCCACCCGTCCAGTGGGCACTCCACGTCCCCCGGGGGCCAGTGAAGAACATTGGGGTAACCGTGACGCGGAAACGACCCCGGGAGATGTTTGCATGACAGAGCGCGTTGTGCACCTGATCATCAGCTCCGCAGAGCTGAGCAGTGCTCCACCCCATGGCCTGCAGTCCTCACGCTGCCGGCATTTTGAGGGAAGCCTGTCACACCGGCTAAAATTGCACTCTCTATTCAAGAGCAGGGGAATAGAGTTTATTTTTCTTTTACCCCAAGATTAAGTTAAAAATGTGCATTTCACAGCCTCGGGGATTTGTCACTAAGCCCACTCTTTCTCCACTTTAGGGAGGGGTGTGCCTCGGGTCGCGTGGTCACCTTGAAGTGCACAGGTAAGAGTTTTAGAAACACAGAGGTCAGTGGAAGCCAGAGCTCGATCACTGACCCCCCCTCCTCTCCTCCTCGGAGTCCCCTCCTCCTAGGTGCCCTGTGGGAGTCTGTGGACTCCACCTCCAAGGAGGGTCTGCCCAGTCTCACCTGTCAGGTGGGGGAGGCAGCCCAGAGTGACTGGGCGTGAGGTCCTGTCACTGTAGTGGCTCCAGTGGCCTGACTTCCTCCTCCTTCTACCCCCTCCAGGGACAGTGCCCCAGACCCACCCCCAGGCAGCCGTCCTTCTTGCTGGTGGGGGCGGAGGGGCAGCGTTTGGCTGCAGGGGTTGGGTCTGGAGGAGTCAGGCAGGTGCACGGGCACCTGTGTCAGTGAGGAGGGGCTGTGGGGGGCTCCCCATGCTCCTGCTGTGCGTACCTGGGGGAGGGGTGCCTCCAGCATCGGGCTCTTTGCTCTGATGGACTCTCCCCACTGTACCCCCACGACACCCCACTCGCCCCACGTCTCGGGGGGCCTGTCCCCACCCCTCACTGTGTGCCTCTCCTCCCAGAACTCTCCGGGGCTGTGAGCTCTGTGAGGGGGCAGATGCCAGGGGAGGAGGGTCTATGGGACGGACCCCCAGCCCCGTTCTCCCCCGACAGCCTGCGGTCTGAGGAGGGGCTACACCGCACGCATCGTGGGCGGAAACATGTCCTCACCCGCGCAGTGGCCCTGGCAGGCCAGCCTTCAGTTCCAGGGCTACCACCTGTGCGGGGGCTCCGTCATCACCCCAGTGTGGATCGTGACCGCTGCCCACTGCGTTTATGAGTGAGTGCTCCGCTTCCTGGGAGGGGTCCAGTCCGGGCCGCGGTGGGACCGGGCGGATTTGGGTGGTCAGCGGCAGGTCCAGGAGCAGGCAAAGGGGCCAAAGTCATACCCACGTGGAGGGATCTTCCCTCCTCGCCGTGGACCCATCACCGTGGGCTGCGGAGACCTCAGGCCGCGGCTCTCACAGAAAAGATAGGACGCTCCCACACAGGAGGAAACCACCGACGTAAAGGTCTTAGACCCCCTGTAGCTGGTCACGGTGGACCCTGTGGTGGCCGAGAGGGTGAGAGACAGTGCAGGGTTGTGGGGGCAAAGAGTCCCCCTCAAGGGAGGTGAGCAAAGGAGAAAACTACAGAAAACACTCGGCTATCTTTGCTCCCTGTTATTTTTGCTTCGCTCAGAGGTGCAGGGAGGGAGGCCGCTGCAGGACACGCATCGGGGGAAGGGGGGCTCTGTGCTTCTGCAGGGCAGGGGGCTGAGGTGGGTTCGAGCACAGGCCAGCAGGGCCATACACACCTGCCATCTCCCTGGGGCTGGGGCTGGGGACACCTGAGCCCCGCGGGTGAAAGGGGCTGGACGTCCCTGCTTGACCTCCCTGTCTTCTCCTTGCAGCCTGTACCTCCCCAAGTCATGGACCATCCAGGTGGGCCTCGTCTCGCTGCTGGACAGCCCAGCCCCCTCCCACCTGGTGGAGAAAATCATCTACCACAGCAAGTACAAGCCCAAGAGGCTGGGCAACGACATCGCCCTCATGAAGCTGGCGGGGCCGCTCACCTTCGACGGTGCGTCTGGATTTCCTTGTCATTCGCTGGCTCGCATGTGTTTCAGGAGGATCTGTAGTTGCTTGTGGGGGCCTCTTTAGGACACTGCTTTACAGGCCTTGTCAGGTAACCCCAATATCTGACTCACTTCTGTGTGGGCATCAGGCGGCTCTCTTCTCGTCAACGTGGGCATTTTCCTGGTCCCTGGTATGATGAAACGCTTCCAATCGTATTCAGGACTCCAGGCTGTTGTGCTAGGAGACGCTGGGTCCGACCTGCATCTTCAGTGTCGGCAGGTGGTCACCCAGTTCAGGTCACTGTGGCTGCGGTGATGCTAACTTCATTTCAGAGCCTCTGTGGTTCTACTTTGATCAATTTGGTTTGTTGGGTCCCCTGGGGCTCCCACCGGTGCCATTTTCTTCCTGTGGTGCCACCTAGGCATAAAAGGGACTTGCCCTGGCCAGGCCACCCGGTGCCTCTAGGAGTGCAAGGGGGGCTCTGGTCTGAGGGGATAAAGAGCTTTCTCTGTCTGGTGCTGGTCGTGGCGAGGTCCCCTGCCCGTGTGCCACCCACCTGCCCAGGGTCTTGATCCTGGTGAAGAGAGGAAGTGAGTCCCAGGCCAGCCAGCGGGTAGTGGCGGGTCCTTCCTGCAGCCGCTTCCTTACGGTTTGGAAGATGCTGGGCATCTTCGGCTCCTGAAATACCCAGAAAACTCCTCTCACGGAGCCGCTCTGCTTCTCTACGGGAGCTGTCAGGATGTGGCCGGTGGAAGTTACAGAAAAGCCACAAGGGATGAGACTTTCAAACTTTTTGAAGCTGTAAACAAAGCCTCATGAGCCCACTCCCAAATCAAACCTCCCTCCCCCAGGGGTACAGCAGCGTGGGGTGCAGGCGGGGTGATGAGCAGGGCCCCGTCCAGGAGCTGAACGCTGGCACCAGACCAGCGGCTGCAGAGTCAGCAGCGTGCTAACCGCAGGGCACGTGTAAAACTGCACGTGACACGAATCCTGCCAGAGAAACAAAGAGAAATTGTAATGGTGGTGCTCGTTGGCAAATTATTATTAATGATGTTTGATTTATACAAAAATGAGGTGCCAACGCTGGTACTTGGATAAAATCAAAACGAACCCTCCCCGTAGTCTTTCTCTACCTTTCCATTATTGGCGTACCCAGAAGGCTTAGCACATCTCAGACTGTGTTCACATGGAAGCCCCGTGACAGCCGTGGCCCTGACTTTGGTGGAGGCTTATGTGACACAGCCCACATGGACAGGTGAGCTGTGGCCTCCAGGTATGTCAGGAGGGACAGGATGCCCATGGAAGGATGTTCTGTAAAGCCAGGTGCCCACAGTCTGGACCAGGAGTGGGTAAGCTGTGGCCCATGGGCCAAACTTGACCCCTGGTCTGTTTTGTAAATAAAGATTTATTGGAACACAGCCACACCCATTTGTTTACCACTGCCTGTGGCTGTTTTTATGCTGCTGTGGCCTGGGTGCATTTGGCCCTTTCTAGAACATACGCTGCCACGGTCTAGGCTTGTTTCGAAGTTGTAGGGGTCTGATCGGGGAGGGGGTCCCTGCTCTGAGCTAATGGCTTTCAGATGATCTTGGTCTTGACCTTTCCTTGGGAGATGGTTAGCGCCCAGATGTTAGAGCTGTTGTTTCCTATTTAAACAGAGATGGTCCAACCGATTTGTCTGCCCAACTCCGAAGAGAACTTTCCTGACGGGAAGATGTGCTGGACGTCGGGATGGGGGGCCACTGAGGAAGGAGGTCAGTGGCCTGGAGTCCAGATTCTGAGTCCAGGGAGCCCGGAAGGAGAGGGCTGGGGTAGATGTCCACACCGACATGTCCCCCTCCCATGTCCCAACGTGATGTTCTGTGGGACACCCACATGTCCCTGCTGGGGGTGCGAGTCAACTACTCCAACAAATGTAGTCGGCCGCCCTTGGTGTTCCTCGAACCATGGAGGCATCGCTCCGGTCTGTCCCGGCCTTCACATGGCCTCCCGGCCCTGTTTCAGCTCCCCGCTCCTTCCTCTTAGAAGAGCAGCAGTCGTGGAGTGAAGGCCCACCCTGATCCAGGATGGTTCCATCTTGAGACTCTTCCTTAATCACACCTGCATGGACCCGATTCCAAACAGCCTAAGGTTGCAGGTGGACATGCTTGGGGGAGGCACCATTCAACCCAGGAGAGGGGGTTCAGTATTTCCTCTTGAGACTTATTCGCTGCATCTGTCCCCTCCCGAGTGTCCGAGGCACCCGGGGTTTGCCCAGACCCAGAGGCCAGTCCTCCCCACAGCGCAGGGTCTCGCCCCTACGGCTGGCCACGCCTTCCTGCCCACAGTGGACGCTTCTCCCACAAATGCTTTGAGCTTTGTTTCCCCGAGTACCAGGGGTGGAGCGGAGCGATGTGGTCCTGCCTGTGCTCACAGCAGCCCTGAGCGGGCACCGCTCCTGCCCACTTTGAGGGGAGCAGACAGGTGCTGAGCACCTTGCTGGGGCTCACACGACCAGGTGGTGGAAGGTCTGGGACTGTGTTTGTGCTCCCCACCCACGGCCCTATCCGTGTTGTTATTCATAAACTTGGAGTGCCCAGCGAGGATCCTTTCACTGTCTTCGCTGGGTCCTGGGTACCGAGTAGGGACAGGTTCCATCTCAGCCCAAGCTCAGGGCCAGGCGGTCCTCACTGCAGGGCTGGTGGACATGTGAGCAGATTAGGGAAGCCCGTGCAGAGAGCACTGTCACTCACACTCAGAGAACAGTTAAAATGAGGGTTTTGGGGCGCGCAGACCCACACCTGTGGATACATGCTGTAGGAACGAGAACGGGGCTGCCCTGCTTTATGCCTTTAAAGCATAAAGATAATGCGGTTTACCAACAGGTTAAGTTAGAGGGCATCAGTCTTGGGTCGGTGCTGAGGCTGATCCACGGCAGGTGCGTTAATTTTCTGTTGCTGCTGCAACAAATGACCCCCATTCTCTCACGGTTGTGGGGCCCGGAAGTCCTGCATCGGACTTGGTGGGCTGGGATCAAGATGTCAGGAGGGCTGCGACGCTTCCGGGGGCTCTGGGAAGAGTCAGCTCCCTACCTTTTCCAGATTCCAGTGGCCGCATTCCTTGGCTTGTGGCCCCTTCCTCATCTTCAGAGTCAGCAGCACAGCACCTTCCATCTCTCTCCTCTCTGACCTCTGCTTCCACCATCACCCACTCTCCTTTGACCCTTTCGAGGATCCTGTTATTATACCTGGGGTCCCCCTGGAGACATGTCCCCACCTCCAGTCTGCAAAGTCCCTGTGGCCATGTAAGGCGACAGGGTCATAGGTTCTGGGGGTTGGACCATGGACACCTGTGGGAGGACATTTTTCTGCAGACCACCCCCAAATTCCTCCAAGAGCTGTGTGACCTTCACAAGCTGCAGCTTCCCTTCTGGTGACCTGGGTTGTTCTGAGAACAAAACAGCCTGCTGTGGATCAAATGCTTGACCCGGGGTAGGCCCCGGGCAGGTCCACGGTGGTGACAGTTGCTCCTCCCTCCTCCCATGTTGGTCCGTGTAGGGAAGCGGATGGCTCTGCCTGTGGTGGTAGGTAGCGTGCCCCTGGCTCTGGTCCCCACCCCGGATGCGTGCCCTTTGAGTTCCCACTGCACGTCCCCCTCTTCCTGTGACACAGGCGACGCCTCCCCGGTCCTCAACCACGCAGCTGTGCCTTTAATCTCCAACAAGATCTGCAACCACAGGGACGTGTACGGCGGCATCATCTCCCCCTCCATGGTCTGTGCCGGCTACCTGAAAGGCGGAGTGGACAGCTGCCAGGTAGGGGCCCGCCGTGACCTCCAGGGGCCGTGGCCGTGGACAAGGCGAGGCTGTTACGGTGACCCAGCCCATGGGAGAGGCCACTGCCGGCATCTCCCTGTGACTGACCGTAGAGCAAACTTACAGGCCCGGGGAAGAAGTTTGCTCGAGATAGCACGCCCTTTCCCGGCCAGCCCGTGTTTACCAGCTCCCACTCTGCCTGGGTGCTGGGCGGGAGGAGGGGACTCAGGGATGCTTCCTTCCCACCCCGGTTCTCGGAGTTTGCAGGGGGACCAAAGAGGCGGGAGGCAGGTGGGAACCTGTGAAGGGGGGCCTCCAAAGCCACAGTGGGTGAGACCCCAATTCTGCCTGGGTCCGGAGGTCAGCTAAAGGCCCTGGCCAGGCGGGCCCTCCCTCTGAGAGCTCCCTCGGGTGCACGCAGCTGCCCTGACCTCCATGGGCTCAGTGTCTGCTGGGAGATGGCTGGGGCTCCGTCAGAGGGACGGGACCCACTGCGAGGGACGCCGACTCAGGTCCGCAAGGGCTGCCGGGGGAGCGCAGCGCCTCCTCACGCTGGACTTTGTGGGGCGGTGACCGGGGAATCCTGCGCCAGAACCAGGGACAGCCATGCCGGGGCCAGCTCGGTGGCCCTTAGTCTCTTTGCCTGCTGTCTAGGGAGACAGCGGGGGACCCCTGGTGTGCCAGGAGAGGAGGGAGTGGAAGTTGGTGGGAGCGACCAGCTTCGGCATCGGCTGTGCGGACGTGAACAAGCCCGGCGTCTACACCCGCATCACCTCCTTCCTGGACTGGATTCACGAGCAGATGGAGGTGGGTGCAGTGCCCGCCCAGCTCCCGCTGGTCCCCGTCAGCCCTCTACCACCCTGGGCCAGGGAGTGAGCCATCAGTTGTTGATTCGTCAAGCAGTGACTTTGTGGCTCCTGAGTGTGGGACGTGAGCAGGGTGGGCACACATGGGTGACCGTGCCTCCACCAATCAGGGAAAGGAAGAGAAGCAGCTGAGAGGAGGGAATCCTTGGGGATGGGGACAAGTAGAGTGGGCATGTGTGTGGGTGGAATAGCGGGTGGATGAGGGCAAGACAGGTCGGGGAGGACCCCCCTGCCCACTGAGGGGGTTGAACCTTGCCAGGGGCCAGGGATGGGATGGAGAGTCTCTGACCAGGAGGAGCCTGGGCAGCTCTGTGCTTGGGGGGCCTCCCTGGAGGGGACCTGGGAGAGGGAGACAGGTCAGTGAGGCTGTCTTGGAGGAACAGGTGGGCAGGGGGAGCCCTGGAGAAGGTGGGGAGGAAGAAGGAACACCCCCAGAGGAAGGAATGGAGACTCCAGAGGGACAGGAAGCAGGTGTGTGTGTGGGGAGGCTGCAGGGAGGTGAGGCCAGGCCGCACAGGAGCCTGGGAAGCAGGGCACCTCTACCTGTGGCCACTCCGCAAATATTTGCTGACTCGATCTCGGACTCTGAGCCCCACATCATGCTTTGGACCAGTTTCAACGACGTCATTTTCTTTCATCGAGACAACGTTTGCGTGACATAAAGTCAATCGTTTTAAAGTGAGCCTCCAGCGGCATTTAGCGACTCACAGAGCCGTGTGCACCTCTCTAGTCCCAGGACATTTCATCTCCTGCAAAAAGGCCTCGCTAAGCATCAGCCCCTTCCCGCTCCCTCCGCCTCTGGCATCCAGCAATCTGCGTTCTGTCCATGCGGACCACAGGCCTTCTTAAAGACGCCTCTGACTTGAAACAACGGCCTAAGAAGGACATCAGACCTTTCATGTGAACCTGGGCGTTAATTTCCTGTCTTTCTTGGGAATTTTTGCTTGAAGTGAGAAGTTCCGTAGCAGTTTCCTTTGTGTAAGGCCCAGGCCCAGGCCTGGCACTCAGCCTGCTGTGCATCCCAGCCCTGCTCTGTGAGCTGCGCCCCCCGCAGGTGCCCACAGGCCCTGCCTCAGTGCCCACGGGGGAGGGGGGCTGGGCAGGGCAGCAAATGCTGGAAGACAGGCCCTCAGGAAGCATCAGCGGGTTGTTCACTGGCAGGCTGGCCCCGCACTAAGCTCTGTAGCACAAAATTCAGTCCAAACCCACCAGCCTCTCACCGAGTGTCAGAGAAGATGGAGGAAGGAGCAGCCCTGCCCTGCAGTGGCCTCGATGGCCCGTGAGTGGGAGCCTGGGGTGCGGACAGCAGTGTGGGCCTGGTGCGTGGAGGGCAGGAAACAGGAGCAGGTCTGAACTCGCCCACGAAGCCACGGAGGAGCGCCCTTCACGAGGCTGCACGCAGGGGCCTGAGGGTCCGTGTGACGAGCTGCTGGTAAAGAAAGCTGAGCCTGAAACAGGTGCCAGTGGGAGAAACCACCTCCCAGTCCTCACGCTGTGGAGGAGGCTGGGGGTGGGCAAGCCTGTTAGCAGTGGTGCCGCCCGAGGTCCCAGCAGCATCCCGGCAGGCAGGCCCTAGGACCCTCCTCATATTACAGGTGAGGGGACCTGCCGAAGGCCCCAGAGCAGGACTCCAGCCCCAGCACAGGCTGCCTCGCAGAATCTGCGGTTCTCTAAGGTGGGGTGCCCAGGACTCACCCTGGCTGTTTGTGGACATTGATGCCCCCGGGGCCCTTCTCCAGGGGGTGTGATCAGGGTGTGGGTGGGGCCCTAGTGTCATGATGCCCGGGGTCTCAGGGCCCCTGTGAGAACACATGTAGAGCCATGTGGCTCCCCATCAGGCTTAGAAACGGCTTCCACTCTCTATGACGCTGGGAGAGCCGTTTTATCTGTGACAGATGGATCTCTTGATGCCTGAGAGTATCTGAGCTGCCTCCGGCCCACTGAAGGCCAGGGTGAGACTTGCCCCGCCCCCACTTTTTTAAAGTAAATATATTTTTATCAATTGATTTCAGAGAGGAAGGGAGAGGAGAGATAGAAACACCAATGATGAGAGAGAATCATTGATTTACTGCCACCTGCGTGCCCCCTACTGGGGATTGAACTCGAAACCTGAGCATGTGCCCTGACCAGGAATCGAACATGACCTCCTGGTTCATAGGTTGACGCTCAACCACCGAGCCACGCTGGCTGGGCGAGCCTCTCCCTTTAGCAAGTCTCTCTGCAGGTGTCCCCAGGGAAGACCCCCTCCCAGGAGAGCTTTGCGGGGGGCAGGAGGGGTCTGCATTTTCAGTTGCCCCTTTGGAACATGGATGTGAGGGCCTTCCCAGAGCTCACACATCTTGAAGGGAATTGCCATGTGTTAGCGGATGGGACTGCCTGCTGGAGCATCATTTCATCCTGTGGTTTTTCTCTGTCTCTTTGGGGCTTAAAACAAAATTGCCCTGACTAGGCCGGGACTCAGGAACATAATGCTAGGAGCTGGGAAGTTCACGTGGAAACTACGGAAAACATCTGGGTCGGAGATGAAAGACAGAGGCGGGCAGGCTGGGAGGCCACAGGAGGGAGCTGTGTTACACGAGCCTGCGGTCCGTGGGGAGCTGGCAGCCTCCGCCAGCAGAGGCCGCTCTGTCCCCGTTAATCGCAGAGAACAGCCGAGGCTTCACTCGGTTAAAATGCCGGTGCCCACTCCATCCTAATGGGGAAGGGATGACGGAAAGCGCTGAAAAGATAACACGCACGTTTCTATTTCTAGAGGGACTTGAAAACTTGAAGAGAAAGGGGACAAGCCACCACGCTGCGTTCCTGCCACGATGGAGACATCCCCGTCCCTCCACGGATTCCCGGCTGGAAACTTTCAAGAGCAAATGCCTTCAGTGCTCAGCTTGCCGGCACCACCAGCAGAGCCGAGAGGCGACCATCTCTCCACCCAGAACAGTTTGCTTCTAACGCCTCTGACGAGCCACTGGGGCGCTGGACTAAAATGACCTTGAAGTGCCTTTCTGACCTTCACTAAGAAGTGCTACCCTTTCCCATGTGTCGACTAGGTTTTCTCTGCAGCAGCCCTTCAACACGAGTGACAACATAAGCAAGTCCACATGCAAAGCCATGGGCCCAGCAGCCACTCGGCCCAGCACTGCAGGGGCTGTCACTGTAGATGTCCCTGTCCACATGTTTTATCCCCAGGTACCAGAACCAAACCCATGTTTCCTGCTCGTGGGAACGCAGTCTCCCAGTGATTAGTTTAAGGCTTATGTCTGCTCCGTCTCGCAGCACTTGGAGCCTGGTGTGTTCTTGTCCCTTGCTTCACAGGACGTTTGCTCTCCCAACGCAGTGCTCAGTGGGAGCCTGTCTGAATGTGTACCGACTGCTCGTGTAAACTGAAACCACACGCTTGGTTGATTGTAGAGGCTCGGCTACTTCAATCTGATCTCTTCTATGTACATGGTGGGTCTTGCGTGTTTCTGTTAGAACAGGATTCTCAGCAGATCAGCATGGCCTCATATTCTATCATGAGACTCAGAGTGAGAAACAGAACAGTGGGATAAGCCAGGGCCACCTCACAGGCATGGCGGGTCCTGAGGCCAACAGAACAGACAGTCACATGTCATCAAGAGGCCAGAGGAGCCCTGGCCGGTGTGGCTCAGTTGGTTGAGCATCATCCGGTGCACTGAGAGGCCGCTAGTTCAATTCCTGGTCAGGGCACATGCCCGGTTATGGGCTCGATCCCCTGTAGGGGGGGCGTGCAGGAGGCAGCCAATGGATATTTCTCTCACTTCTCTCTCTCTCTCTCTCTCTCTCTCTCTCTCTTTCTCTCTCTCTCTCTCTCCCTTTCTCTCTAAAATCAGTTTAAAAACATATTAAAAACACCTGGGTTTTTTAAAGAGAGCCAAAAGCTTCCCTACCTCTCTGCAGCGTCCCATTAGCCCGCCAGGCGCCTGCAGCAGTAGAGCCCCTTCCTGTTACCCACACAACCGTCATCCCACCACACACACAGGTCGCTTGCTGAGTCACCGCTGTGGTGCTTTCTCACAGATGAATTCACGAGAAGGTACACGTGTTCCTTTGCCTGGAGGCAGCAGTGGGGAAGGTGGGCGAGTCTCTCAGCAGCATGGGCCCAGGTGCTTGGGGAGGGAGC